>NW_020229455.1:0-37500 GCF_003227725.1 Camponotus floridanus | reverse complement strand
TGAAATCATTTCTTAATTTTACATAAACCATAAAATATCTTGTAAAATATTCATTTTTTGATTATCTTACCTTAATACTTTTATGTACAAAATAATGAGAGAAATCCATTGGTGCAAAGAAAACATACAGTTGTTTTTAAGAAAAAAATATGTAATTTGCAATTAACAATTCCATATTTTTTCTTAAAAACAACTGTATGTTTTCTTTACACCAATTGATTCCTCTCATTATTTTGTACATAAAAATATTAAGGTAAGATAATCGAAAAATGAATATTTTACAAGATATTTTATGGTTTATGTAAAATTAGGAAATTACTTCAAGCCTCATAATTCGAAAAGTACTTGATGAAAAAATGTTTATTTATAGTGTTTTGGAAAGCTCTCGAGATAAGCTACAAGAATATGCAAAAATATATAGGGTGTTCCATTTAAGAAATTGAAAATGATCTTCACGTAACCTTCATGTGACTCTTCAAGATCAAATTAATGGTACCATCTTATGTCCCCCTCGAAACCATACAACTTTTGTCTGAAACATCTTTTTCTAAAATTAAAAATAAGAAAGTTATTTGGGGTGGGGCATTAAAATGGGACACCCTGTATATAACGTATAATAAATGTAATGTACATAATATAATGAATAATATTTTTAAGAATGTAAATCTTTATCTCCAATGTATATGTAGGATAAACACTATAAAATGTAATAAATTTATTCCAAACTTACTAGATTGTTCTGTATTATGTATTACAATGTTACCGAACTTTATATGAAACGATTCAGGTATGTAATAATTACTGTATATCGTTACTTTTAACTGTCTGATAGATTGATTATAATCTCGTTCTAATTTCACTGACTTAACATCACAATATTTTTGTTTTGGTAGAGAAATAATTAGCTGGCTTATAGTAGATAAATTGCCTGTAGATATTTGAATGGACGAAAGGTTCTTCACAATTTCACCAAAATAGTTAAAAGTTGGTTTGCTAAAGTTATAAAATTTATTCAAAATTTATTGATGTGTTAACGAAAAATATTATAAGCATATATATACATATATATATATATATATATATATATATATAATTAGTAATATATATATATATATAATTATTAATATATATATATATATATATATAATTATTAAAATATAAAATTGCTAATTATATTTAGTTTAATTTAGTTAAATATATAATTAATTACATAATTCATCATATGATTTACAATTTTTAAATAAATATTTGATACTACAGTTTAAATTATAATTTAAAAAGAATGGCCACTTGATTACTTTTAAAAGATAAGTGTATATGTAAATTGAAAATATATCTTAAATATTTAATGACATTGAAGATAAAAATAATTGTAAATGGTAATATTAAAGATAATAAAGTATGAAAGAAATGATGTAAGTTTAAAAAAAATAAAATAGATTTAATTTAAATAATAATTATAGTAGTATGGTGCATTACTTACTTGTCCTTTACATATATACGGATACTCTGCCAAAATATCTCTGTAGTAACCATTCTTTGAAATTTACGCAATATACTGGATACTATAATTATATAATTTAGACCAGAATATGAATAAGATAGTAGTTATAGTAAATAATAATTAATAATTATGGTAAAAGTGCATAAAACGTTACACATCACCGATTTTATGATCATTTGAATATGTTATAGAGGAAGTTATCCTGAATAATTCCGCGCAAAAAAGTAAACGAAAGGCGACATTGGTTTAAAAGATATAATAAGTTAAAGTTTGACAATTTTAATACTTTTCTTAAGCAAACTGATATTAAACACATTAATTTGCAATTGACAATTACATATTTTTTTTTAAAACAACTATGTTTTTTTCTTTAGATCAATTGATTCGTCTCATTATTTAATACATAAAAGTATTATGGTAAGATAATCGAAAAATAAATATTTTACTAGATATTTTATAGCTTATGTAAAATTAAAATATCTTAAAAAGTACTCAATGAAAAAATACTTTATTATAGCGTTTTGAAAAGCTCTCGAGGTAATCTACAAGAATATGTAATAAAAATAGAGATTTTCATGTAAAAAAGTATTTATTAATGACCTTGACTTGATTTTGACAAGGTCAAATTCATATTATCATCATGTGTACCCCTTCAAGCTGCGTAACTTTCGTTCGAAAAATTCTTTTCAATAAAATCATTAGTTCGCGAGATAATCGACTGTATCACTTAAAAAGAAACATCCTATATATGTAATATATTTTATATATATATATAAATTTTATATACTACAGCTTCATTACGTATATATATATGTGTGCATGTGTATAATGAAGAGATTATACAGGGTGTCAAGAACATTTTTGCAGTCCCGAAGTGTGCAGGTAGATCGGCTTAAATTAAGAAGGAAGGTACTATACTTTTGCGACATTCGCAATAATGAACGAAAAATTAATTAAAGAAGATCGGACAATGCGCGTGGCTAGAAATGCATGGCGGTAAAGGTGATCTCACTTAATATAATAGCGGCTCGCGGCGAAACAGTGATTGAGGAGGGGAAGAGCGATGAGTGTGTAGGCCCGCGGCGAAGGCTCTTCCCCTCCCCAATCACTGCTGTTTCTGACACCTTATATATAAAATTAAAATTTGTATCAGTTATTCTATTTCTTTTTATCATACCTTTAATAAAACTGTAATGTTCAAAAGAAATATTGAATGGTGTATTATAAAGTGATGTATTATATTCAGTATCGAAATGAAGAGATTCCTGTTGAATTTGTACCACAAACAAGTTCATCATCTGGGTCCTTGGGAGAGCCTATAGAAAATAGTTTAAATATATTTACTTAATTAATATTAGATTTAACACACAATAGCAAAATGCATTAGAGCTTACTTTCTACGTGTATGTAAAAAAATCTCTTATACTCTTATACTCTTAAAATATAGAATAAATAATTTAAAAATATAAAATATTAATAACAAAAATGATTACTCAACATATAACTTTAAAATTAATATTTTTAAAATTATTAAAATATATTATGTAGCAAAATTATCTTATTATACACAGTTTCTACATGTATACATATATTATGTGGAATCTGAATGATAATTTTTCTTTTTTTATATATAATAATTTAAAGTCGGACAAATGTAACATAGTGACTTTGATACACACACACAAAATAAAAGAAACATAAAAATGTAAAAATATTTTAAATTGTATTATCTATGTATATTGCATTTACTTGAAAATTAGCATTTTTAAAAAACTCACTTTTCTTTGTAAATATGGAATCTTTGCCTATATACATTCTGATTTATAAAAAAAATTGCACGCTATAATGGTAAATATTTAACTTTACACAGCCACAAATGACTTAACCTTAATATATATTGTCAAGATCATAGCACTGAGTAACATCCAAAAAGTTTTAGACGTCGCTCGTTGATTATTAAAAAATTCTTCAATATGTTTATTCCTTTATAATTTTCAATATGAAAGGTCAATTATTGCACAATGTATCTAAAAATTCTGTGAATGTTATAAAACTTCTTTTATTTATAACTTTTTAATAAACAACGAGCAACGCCAAAAATTTTTTGGATTATTTAGGGCAGTGACCTTGACAATATATGTCAAAGTCGAGTCATTTGGGGGTGGCTGTGTAAAGACAAATATTTAGATAAATATATATATGTTTAACGCAAACCTTGCTCACTTGCAAATAATATCATATATATATATATATATATATATATATATATATATATATATATTGCTTGCTAGTGAGTAAAGTTTGCGCTGAAGAATGCTTAAAATAACCTGATTGGTGACATATAATCCAAGAAATGCGACAATAGCCTCATTTAACAAAGAGGATAACGACCAAAGTGGATTTTCATAATAAGAACATTCCTGTATTATTTTATGAGCCATAAAGCGGGCAACTTTGATTTTAGTCGCAACAGAATCTACATTGTCATTGTAGATAATATCTGCTTCTCTGAAAATTACAAAAATGTTTTATATAATGATTATTTCAGTTGTATAATACCACATAAAAAATATTGTATTTCCAAATTTATAATTAAATGATTCTATTAATTAACATATTAATTATATATTATTATTAATGTTTTATTTCTAAATGCTCATTACAAAGTAATGCAATATATTGGAAGCGAGTATTGCACTATATATATATATATATATATATATATATATATATATAGATATATATATGATCCATCATATTGTTATGTATTGTTAATGTAAATTTAATTGTAAATTTAAAAAAGTTATATATATATATATATACATATATATATATATATATATATATATATATAACTTTTTTAAATTTTGATGGATAAGAGTGAAAACCTTAATATAATACTTATATATATTCTTATACCTTAATATAATTATTTAATTTACAACTTTATATTTTAATTTGTAATTTTCAATTTTAAGATTATAAAATATGTATATTTTAATGTTATTCTTCATAAGTTGAGGTACATTGAAGATATAGATTGTCCAGAAAGTTATTGTTTTGTGTAAACTTCAAATTCGAATACGCATATTTTAGCAAGTGAACTTTATCGAATGAAAAGAGGACCATTGAAGTTTAAATATTTTTGCCAACGAGAAACAATATTTATTTATTTCTGTAGCATAAAATTTAGATTTTTAGACGCGACTAACTCTTCGAAGGCGTTTCTCAGTAGCTTTATTGTTAAAGATTTTCTCCTGCAAGAAATTGTCAAAGTGTTTAAAGAAGAGATAGTCAGTTGGTGAGAAAACCGGCGAATACGATGGGTGAAACAGAGTTTCATGGAGCTTCATAGTTCAATTGATTAATACAGCGTCGGTGTAGAACAATTGGAACTTTTCTGTTGACCAACACCGAACGCAAACTTGTCAGTTCCTGATGCATTTTGTCAATTTCCTGACAGTACTCTCTCCCGTAATAATTCCGCCCGAATTTAAAAAGCTGTAGTAAATTATCTCGGCTGACGACTACCAAATAGTCACCATAATCTTCTTTTAATACAATTTTAGTTTCGGAGAGTGTTTTGGCGCTTCATCATGGTCCAACCATTGTGTAAAACGTCGACGATTATCATACAAGAACCATTTTTCATCGCACGTTACAATGCGATCAAGAGACGGATTATTCTGTTTGCGCAAAATCAGTGCAGAACATACTTCAAAGTGACGATTCTTTTGATTTTCGCTCAATTGATGCGGCATTCATTTGTCGAGCTTTTTTGTTTTTCCAATTCGTTCCAGGTAATCAGAAACAAGTGACTTGCTTACGCCAAATTTTTCCGCTAGTTCTTGAATCGATGTGCGTGATTCTGTTTCAACTAACACTTTCAAGTGGTCGTCGATAATCGCAGTCGTTCAGAACTTTTCAACTTCAAGGCTCTCCACTGAAATTTACGGAAATCACCATTGCATTGTACGTTCATTAGGGGTTCCTGGACCAAATGCATCGTTAATATTGAGTGCCTTCAGTTGCTTTACTTACGCCTCATTTTGAATTCATATAAAAAAATCGTTAGAATTTGCTATTTTATCATTCTTAATTTCATAGTTTAAATAAAACGGAAACCAATATTAAAACACAGTTATTTTCATTAAAATATAGAGCGAAATTTGGGTTTTTACATTGATATAATATAAATACAAAAGAAAGACAACGTGAAATAGCGTCAAATCTTAAACAAGAAAAATCGCAATAACTTTCTGGACAATAATAAACTGGACTAATAATAATAATAAACGATTAGGTATGTTTCTCCTCTCAATGCTTCATACAATATATCTTATTCTTTAAAATATATTCAAATAATATTTTAAAAATAGAGAAAAGATATGTAAATAATTTTAGTTAACAAGACTTTGTGTTGTTCTCTTTTTTATTTTTAAAATATATTAATTTTTTCTAATTATATAATTACCTGTAAAGAATAAGTCCCAAATTTATAATGCTTTCGTTTTGAAAATCTGGAAGTGCAATATGATTTATTTCCAAAGTTTGATTCAAACGTTTCCATTTATCGAACAAGTACGTTGTTATATTTCCAGCAAATTGGTGTGCAAATTCGCAATGCATTCTACACCACATATTAACTCTGACACTTTCATTTGTACCAGGCATAAAAGATAAATTAATTCGATTGATAAATAGTAGATAACTAGGCTTTATAAATGTATGAAAATATGTCTTCGTCATGTTTTTATCATTCCTTTCTATTGTTTGTATCAGTGGATTTAATAAAACTGTATAGTTTTGATAATGTTCGATAATAATATTGTAGATGGGCTTAAAGGGTATTCCACTTAAAGATTCGGGCAAAGACGGAATCATGTGTTGGATCCCAATATGATCAACATACCTATCACATTTAGAAATATGAATTAACAATAATAAAAGACACCGTAAAATCTGATGCAAAAGTAGTTTCAATGAAATTGTATAAAAGTTGCATATATTTTAGTTGTGCGGAATTCGTTAAATGTCGATTTTAGAATATACAGATACAAAATAAATATTTAATAATTAATATTTTAGTATCAAAATTTTAATGCGTTTAATAAAATTAAAATAAATTTCAATATAAAATAGTATTGGAATAATAACTTTATTAAATTGATTTTAATTGATATGTTATCAACGATTTTGTACATAATTTTATACAAGTGAAAGAAACTGCTTATTTTAGTGTTAGTTTATTAAATGAAACACATATGTATATATGTTTTAGTTATTAGTAAAAATAGTATTATTTTTAAATAATATGGATGTGTGTAAATACACGTTTAAATACATGAAACAGCATAAGTGTAGTTTATATATATAATTGTATGTATTATATGCAGAGTGTTTATGAAAGTTGTATTATGTAAGTTGTATTATGTTTATGATCTAATCAAATTTTGATAATGACTTTTATGAACTATAAGGATAAAAAGAATTTATATAAACACGTGTTTTGAAATGTTTTCCTTCTAAATTGTAGACTTTTTTAAATATTAGGAATGAATTTCCTAAAATTTGATATTGTCAAAATAAACAGTGTAAAACTTGAGTGTTTGTTCAAAATTTCAAATTTCATATAAGCAAGTTTTATAAAAATATTAATCCTTCAAAATCTACTTATATTTTGAAAACAATTCAAATCTCTACCGGAATATTTGATTTCGTTCGAGTGTTGACAATAAAATGCTGTATAAGACGTGTATTATCGCTGCCTACTTTAATTAAATTAATTTTTATTTGCAGCTTACATTCATTTTAATAATAATGACAATATTAAATTGCAAAATTTTTTACCAAAAGATGATTTAAGAAACATATAATTAAGAATGGAAACATTTCAAATACGTACATACATGTCTATATATAAATGTGTTTTTCTTAGAAAATACTTTTTAAATAGAAATAAAGTGATTTATCAGGACTTGATCATAAACATCGTGAAATTACTATATATTTAACATTTTAACAGTTACTTACCATTGTCGCTCATCTCTTTTATAAAAGCTTTTTAGGCCTGTATCTTCAGTTATATTATAAACTAATTTTACGTTGTAATACCCTGGCAATACATCATTAGGGAATATATATTTGACAATGTTTTTCTCAACATCATACATAGATTTTACCGATGCATAAATGATCTCTTCTTGAGTATCATTCATAAAATATGAAGAATAAAACACACTTAGATTAATATTTTTTACGTGTAAACTAGAATACAATAATATGCTTGATGTTGGATGTTTAATCTCTGTACGTATAATGCAGTTGCAGACAAGAATATTTTCTTCGATATGTGTAACGATCATATCATAAAGATGCGGTAATATATCATTTGAATGTCTGTTTAACTCTTCTTGAGATATTTTAATTATCTGATCGTCGGTTAAAAAAGCCGCCGCGACGATGATAGTTAAACTGCTGCTTAACAATAGTTTAAGAAACATGATACTACTTTTATCTTAGATATCTGTAAAAATATATTTTTGTTAGAAAGTACAAACGGACAAATTAGACACAGTACTGTCTCTACCTTGATTTAAGGGAAAAGATGGAATTAAGACAAATATATAAAAATAAACTTAATTTTGAATAACTTACTCTGTATAATGAGATATACTACAAATTCTAAGCAACTGTATGTTTCGTTACAATAATTAGCTGCAATAAATTAATGTTTTATCCACTATCATTGTAACATGAAAGATATACATACGCACTTATGATTTCTTATTATTTCGAGAAACTTCCAAAGACTAATAACACTTGACGATATTACAATAAATGTGTATGTCATATGTAAACACACAACTTCTGAGGTCGTTAACAAATGTTTCGATCGAGAAACGGTATGTAATGTAAGCACAGTACGGTGCCGTTTTTCCCACTCCAAATTCCTGCTAGCGATCGAAAGATGGCAAAACTGTTTATTTCGCGTTGGTCTAAAGCAAAAGAGGCTGTTACATAGAATGCAAAAATATCTGTAAATACATTTGAATTCTTTTATACTGTTTAAAAGTAGTATATTCCTTTACCAAAAATTTAAGAATTTTTATAATTTATAATATACATTCAAATAAAATTTTATTAACTATATTATTACGAGTTTGTATCAGTAAATTGTCTTTAAGAAAGTTAATGAAAAACGTAACTTATTAACATTAAAGTATAATATTACAGTATCGTATATAAGAAAATATAATGAATAACTATTATTTTTTAGGTTTTTGTTCACTCTTTCAAATTTATATGGTGGATATATGAATATAACAACAGGAAATCTCTCAAATCGATCAAATCAATAATCGTGTTTTTCTCAAAACGAAGCAGATTTTTAAATTAAAATTAAAGTTTTCTTATAATGTGGAATAAAAATGTTATAGAGATAGCGTGCTCCAAGAATTATGCCATATCATTTATTATTAAATTAAAAATATTTATTAGTACATTAATAAAACACATTCGTAAAGAATACTTTTTATAGGATTTAAAATATTAATAACATATGTAATATGTTATTACATATAACATGTAAATATTAATATAACGCACTAATTTGTTAATATTTATATACAAATATATTTAAATATTATTTATATGTACAGTATTTTATAATATTATTTACACATACAATATTTTATTATGTGCAACATTCGTAATTATTTTACATTATAGTAAAATTATAATCTATACTGTAATATTATCCACTATTAAATCACATATATATTACACATTAATATTCATATATTAATTTATGTGTATTAGCAAGTAATAATTAATGCAGTACTAATATACATATATTGATATACATTATTAACATAATAAAAAACTTAAGAGATGTTAAAATAAATAAATATTAAAATGTAATTTTATAGTTTTTTTGTGTTACTATATTAATAATTCAGAATTCAACTTATTTTTGTAATATTAACAAAATATATTAATCTACGTATTAAAAAATAACTTTCTCTCATTTGCATAATTAATAGTACAACATTTATTAAATAAGCCGGCTAAAATATGCGTCACAGATTTGAAACGTTTTTCTCTTATATCAATGTTAAATACGGCTATAGGACCACAAAACTACTTAAATCATGGATTAGACTTAGGAAATCCATCATTATTAATTTCTCAATCATGTATAATAAAATTATGTATTCCATTTGCATATAACCGTAACATTTTAATATTTGTACTTTTACGCTGAAGAAGGCTCAAAACGAGAGCCAGAAACGATTTATTTAGTAATTTAATTGTTGATTTCGAAGTTTATTCTATCTTTTCATTTTGAATATTTCCTTTGATAATCTATATAAAATGCTCCAGTAATGCAAATACTTTCTTTTACAATCGAAGAAACGATCAATAATTTTATTGATGACTCTTTTGATCACGATTATTTACGTTATATAGAACTTATTAACTTATTAACTTATTAAATGATATTATTACATATCTATTATTAATAATAAATGTCGTGTAATTAATCTTCGCAGTCTCGTCTAGACTATGAAAAAATTTTTAGTAAATTTTATATTATACGTATATTTTGAACATTTTCGTATAATAAATTATTCCATGTAATAAATTATTTTGTATTAAATATCGATTTATATTGTATTTAATTTGTATTATATTTTGTCATATAATTGTAATATGTATTTAGCATAGAAATATTATGCATAAAAATATTATGTTGGTATGAAAATAATAAAAATATAATAAAAATATATAAAAATAATGTTGTATAGCTATATTAAAATGGAACATATAAATTCTTTATATTTTGTTCTTTATATTTTATATAAAGAAAGAGACTTAAAATATTTTGCAATATTTATATTTTTCGAGTCTTAATTATAAAAACTTTAGAAGAATCAGTGATTAATTTGACAAATTCTATACATATATTAATAATTAGTTTTTAAATAATTAAAAAAATGATTGATAGATATCAAAGATCAGTTTATTGCTAATTAAGAAGATTTATAGAAATACGGTAAATGATTTTTTTAATTATTTAAAAATTTAATTATTAATACATGTATAGAATTTGTCAAATTAAAATCAATGATTCTTCTAAAGTTTTTATAATTAAGATTTGAAAAATATAGATGTTGTAAAATATTTTAAATGTCTCTTCCTTTTTATAAAATATAAAGAATTCATATGTTCCATTTTAATATAGTCGACATTATTTATATATTATTATTATAATTTTTATACCAGCATAATATTTTTATGCATAATATTTCTATGCTAAATACATATTACAATTATATGACAAAATATAATACAAATTAAATATAAAATATAAGTCGATATTTAATACAAAATAATTTATTACATGGAATAATTTATTATACGAAAATGTTCAAAATATACGTATAATATAAAATTTACTAAAAATTTTTTTATAGTCCAGACGAGACTGCGAAGATTAATTACATGACATTTATTATTAATAATAGATATGTAATAATAGCATTTAATAAGTTAATAAGTTAATAAATTCTATATAACGTAAATAATCGTGATCAAAAGAGACATTAATAAAATTATTGATCGTTTCTTCGATTGTAAAAGAAAGTATTTGCATTACTGGAGCATTTTGTATAGATTATCAAAGGAAATATTTAAAATAAAAAGATAGAATAAACTTCGAAATCAACAATTAAATTACTAAATAAATCGCGATTTAAAATTCGCGAGAAAACGCGACGAATAAATAAATCGACAATAATCGGAATATTCGATTGCGAGATATGCACAAATTTTTTTATAATATGATAATTAAAACCATCAATAGACACGCGTGCGATATAATTATTATCACACAAATGATGACAGACGAAGATATTTTGGCAAACATTTGTGATCCGTTTTTGTTTATAAACATAAAATTCACTGTTCGATTTATTTGCAATTATTATATGTTAAATGGATTTTGGGACTGGATAGAAGAACCCCAAATTATATAATAGAAGAAGAAGTCAAAATAAAATGGAGGAATAAAATGGAATAAAAGAGAGGGCAATAAGGAGAGCTGTCAGGTATGAGGAGAAGTCGAGAAGAAGAAGTCAGAGAAGAAAATAATCCATGTATAAAGGATCTAGAGAAAGGCAGGACAAGGAAAGAGGAAAGTAATTGGGAGAGGAAGAGAGGAGAGTTGATAGAGAGGGCAGGAATGGAGAGGGAACAGTTGAGAAGAGAAATGGTGGCGAAGGATCAGGAGGCGGCGGAGAATTTTGTAAAAAGAATAGAAAAAAGGGAGAGGGAGGAGAGGCGAATAAAGATAAACGAGTCAAGGTACAATAGAAAATATAAAGAGATGTTTAACAGAAGAGTTATCAAGGTATTTACTAGGAAAAAAGAAAAAAAAAAGATAAATGTTGATAGCCAGGTACAGATGCGGGAGGTGAAGAGCAGCCAACATTGGAGGGAGGAATTAAGAGGATAGGAGATGTAGATTATGCCAAAGGGAAGAGGAGAACCTAGATCATATACTAAAAGAATGTGAAGCGACAAAAAGTGAGATACAGTTAGAGGAATTTTTAGAGAGGAAGGAAAAGGTTCAGAAGTAATGAGATGGATAGAAAAGGTTAGAAGGGAGGATAGGAGTGGAGAGGGAAATTGAAGGACAGTCAGAGAATTGAATGAGAGTGGGAGTTAGTTAGTTAGTTAGGGTGATCTGTAATATATATGTAGGTAAAAAATCAGGTTACATGTTTGCAATTTTTATGGATATGTTTGTAAATTTATGTAATGGTTGACGGAAGTCATCCTAAGCTACAAGGCATTAAATAAATAAAAAAATAAATAAATATATAGTTGTTATTACATATATAATATAAATATTAAAGAATTGTAATATGTTTTATAAATTTTTAATTTTAGATGTTATTTAAATATTAATATGCATTATTATATCTATATTATACCTATAATAAAAATTTGATTCAAGATAACATAATTAATAAATATTAACATATAGAGTTACAAATATAGAACAAATTAAATACAATTTAAAATATAAATCAGAATTCAATTTAAATTAGATAATACATTTTTAGTACATTAATAATATAATGTTAAATATATTGCAGATACTTTCTCATTTAATATAATTAAAATTATTCATATAATATAACATAATTGAATTATAATTATTTATATATTATAATTATGAACATAATTTACACTTAGTTTAATTATATATTTAATTATAATATAAAATAATTTAATTATAATTATTTATATATTAAACAACAAGATATAAGAAAACTAGCGTCTCCGAGCCACAGCGGATGGTAATGCCTGAAAATTCTTTAATTGTACGCGAAAATTTAAACGAGAAAGGCATATGCATATATTTTACTTGGTGCATTTACCAAGATATATAGATTCTCATTTTTGAGAATTCTATAAAACCCTCTTTACCCCTCTGAAGAGACGTAGGCGAGAAAAATATCGGGGCGAAGTCGCTGAATCGGGAATTTATTTATTTATATATTATTATGAATACAATTTACACTTTTCTTTACTTCATGTTAATAAGGAAATAAAAACATCAGTGAATTAAATTAAACTTTGTAAATGCGTACATTTAATTATATATTATACGTACATTTAATTATATAATATTAAAGCACATAAGCATAAATAATAAGTCGATAACTATAAACATTATAAAAAGCTATTTGTAAGAAAGATATATAGATGTGTTTGCGTCATAATTGTTACTTTCATTAAACGGAAATTATTGATATTCTACAAAATTCTGAAAATAATCCTGTTGACATTTGATTTCGAAAATGCGCCTTCGTATCTTGCTTTGAATATTTGAAATATGTTGGGCTATATAGATATATATTGGTAAATTTGCCATATGTCTGTAGAATTCTGCTAATTTGCTTATCTAAAACAGATTATGTCGATATTAAGTATTAGTGAGAATAGCCAATAATCAATTATCAACAAATATTATATTAAATATGATCTCGTGTATGTATATATATAAATATAATCATATTAATATATATATATATATATATATATATAATACATACACAATAATCTTAAATATATAATAAGGATAAATAATAATTATACATTATAAAAATTACAACTTTTTTTCTCAGAGTCAAAATTTTAGTTATCCCGAAAAAAAAACTGGTTTATAAGTTTGTAAACATTTTTAATCAATTAATGTCGATTTTTATATAGATTTCATTTCTTCATCAAAAATTTAGCAATCGAACAAAATGACATAAATTTTAAAAAAATGAGTAAAGCTCTAAATGTGAAATATAAATATAAATTTTTCGAACTCTTAAGAGAGAGCCAAATGTGAATAATAGTGCTTCAGTTTCAGAAATAATTAATTTTTTTAAATAAATTGTTTTTTAATAAATTGTATATATAAAGTATATTTCTTTCCGCGACTAAATAACTGAGTAAATCTCAATTCAAGATTTCTATTAAAATAAATTATCCTAATCTCTATAGAAAAGCATAGACGAAAGAATATCGTGAGAAAATTACTGAAACAAAAATCATTCTTTTATTGTATTATGTGTTCTGTCATATTACGTGCATAGTATTGCACTATATTTTACTTAACAATTCTTTTGTCTGCAAGGAATGTTTACAAATAATTTTGTAAGTAATGACAAATAAAAATCTATAGAATTTAGAATTAGTGATTTTAAAAATAAAATTAGAGATCTATACGAGTTACGGTTATCACAGAGAAAATATCGTTATAATAATTGATATATCTAGCAAACTATTGCATTAATTCGTGTTAACCTATCCATCATTATTAAATTTTTGATAAACTAATGACTCGTATAATATTAAAGTATGCGAATCACATTACATAACACTCTCCAAATCATATTGAAAAATATTTAAATTTATTTAACTAACAATAAGAGGTAAACATCTAGATTAACTAATTATAAGATTTAAATCTAAAGCTTATAAATTCTCTTTTTAAAATTTATATAAATCGATTTTTATTAAAATCACTAAAGTTTCCAAGTAAAGAAATTCTCTTCCTTTTTTGCTTTCATTTGTTCACTCATTCTTTCCCACTCTGTCATTCACTAAAAATTATATATTTTGGAAATAGTATATTTTCAGAAATTAGATATAAAAAATGCTTATTTCATAAAAGAAATTAAATGACATTATGAAATTAAAAGACATTTAATTTTTGCTTGTTACTTTCGTATACCGTAACAATAATATATACTATATGAAAGCAAAAAATTAATGATTAATAAGCGAATACAAGTGGAATATTAGTACAATATTCATAAAATTAACTTTCATTTTCCTATTTCTCTCTTTTACAAAAAACTATAACTTCTTGCATTTATTTAATTCAACTTCTGTTGCATTAGTAAATTTATCTGTTAGAAAGTCGTAATCATCTAAAATTATTTTGATATTCAACAGTAATATTAAATAACAAATTTATGTTGTATCATGGTTATTTATTTTACATATACATATATAAACACATGCAATTTTTACCTTTATCAATTGTTCCACAGAATACACATGATTAATAATAACAGTAAATGTTACATGCTCGCTGACTTGTCTATAACAATAAAACAATAAATTTAATTACATATTTAAACTGTTGAATGATAGATATATATTTACGAAAAAAGCTGTATTACCTGGGTCTTATGTTCTCAAGTTTTTCTAATATGATGTCGAGTACTACAGGATTCCTTGCATGCTTCGCGATAGTAAAAAGAAAGTAATTAATATAATCTTTATCGGAAAAATCTTCTAAAAACATAATCGATGTTATACTATCATTTTTTATTGGATTTAAAGCGGCTTTGATAAATTGTGAATCCTCAGGACAAGACAGATATTTTAAAATTTTAGTTTTAAATTTTTCTTTTTCCAGACGATATACTCTACACAAATGAGAATCTTCGTTAAGAGAATTGCTAAGAGAATAGTTCAATAATTTTAAACCTTGACAGTATGTCCATTCTTTCCACCATGGCAAAAGTCTATGAGATTCAATAAAAAACAAATTCTGTTATAAGTTTTGCATATATTAATTTAATATTTTGACGAAATAATTTAACAAATTATAATTTTATAACATATAATCTAATAAAATTAAATTTTGATCAAATAATGTAACAAATATTGCACATGTATCTACAAAACATTTAAATTAAAATAATCGGAAATATACGAGAAAAATTACGTGTTCTTTTCGGGATCTGCGAGATGTCGATTTAAATTATTCTGGGCTGCTTTTATGCATATGCGATCATCAAGATTACATGCCCATTTCGCAGCCTCCATTCTCAAACTCTTTTTAAGATCGTGTTCCTTAGAAACTTCATCGTATTTAAGTTTATCAAGCAAAATGTTTAGCAAGTATAGCATTTTTTCCTAAATATATATATATATATACATATATATATATATATACATATATATACATACATACATACATACATACATACATACATACATACATACATACATACATACATACATACATACATACATACATATATATATATATATATATATATATATATGTATTTATATGTATTTATATTGTTACTTGATATAAATTTTATATTTTTCGATTCTTGCATTATGTTTCGCTATATAGAAAGATATCTTGCGCAATTGTATTTTACATATTAAGAAGGTTTATATATTAAGAACATTCTGTCTTTGTAAACAGCTATGAATTTTTTTATAAAGATATCTATCTTATATAGCTATACTTATATATACGTATTTATACACAAATTTGAATTTTTCTTGCGTGCACATTCGCACATGCTTAACACATGTTCATATCACAAAATAAACATACAGAAGTGCATGTATGCATATATTGTAGACATGTAAACATAAATGTAGACATTATTATCTATTGTATAATATAATTTAATAATTTATTAATTCTTTTGTGTATTAAACATACAGACAATTAATACATATGTTTCCTACTAACTTTCTATTTCAAAATTAATGATATTTAAATCGTTATTATAAATATCATGCTGTGATAAAAATGATAAAAATTTTCAAATTTTTCTCCCTTTTCTTCTCCAACTTTTTATAATATTAGTACATACTCTATTTGAATGTTAATTTACAAATATATTTATCTTTCATCCAAAATAAATATATTTAAACTTTTTTACCTAATCAAATTTTTTCTAGCTACATGTATTTTATTGTATGTATCTTTTTGGAAAGCACTTAATAATTATAAATGCACACAATATTAATATGTGCAATAAGTAATATGTTTTTAGTATGTTGAAGACATCACTATTGACATTGTTTATAATATGTGTTATTACCTTGATATTTAAATATATTTGTTCCCGAAATAGAAAGATATTGGACAGATATTCTAAAGCTTTGAACATAGGATACCATGCGATGTAGTCTGTTTCTCGTGATAGATATTTCGTAATATTCCAGAATACAGTGGAATTAAGTTGGTCTGTTATCATTAAGTGGAATGCGTCATCGATAATTTGAGCACGATTCAAAACATGTATTTTCTTATAATTATAAAAATTTAGAAATTTTACAATTCTTTGCCAGTTCTCGATTTCATAATTGACTCGATAATAATCTGTAAGACAAATAAATTGTATACATATATATATATATATATATATATATATAATTTTTTCAAAGGGTTTATCAATACAAGTATCTGTTTATACTTTTGTACATTAATAATCAAAATCTATCATAAGGTGAACATAAATAAAAATGCAATTTGTATATTATATTAGATACAAAATCAGTTTGCATGAAAATTGAATATTTCCAATAATTATACGTATGTATGTATGTATATATAATGTATGTATGTATATATGACGTATAATAAATGTAATGTACATAATATAATGAATAATATTTTTAAGAATGTAAATCTTTATCTCCAATGTATATGTAGGATAAACACTATAAAATGTAATAAATTTATTCCAAACTTACTAGATTGTTCTGTATTATGTATTACAATGTTACCGAACTTTATATGAAACGATTCAGGTATGTAATAATTACTGTATATCGTTACTTTTAACTGTCTGATAGACTGATTATAATCTTTTTCTAATTTCACTGACCTAACATCACAATATTTTTGTTTTGGTAGAGAAATAATTAGCTGGCTTATAGTAGATAAATTGTCTGTAGATATTTGAATGGACGAAAAGTTCTTCACAATTTCACCAAAATAGTTAAAAGTTGATTTGCTAAAGTTATAAAATTTATTCAAATTTTATTGATGTGTTAACGAAAAATATTATAAGCATATATATACATATATATATATATATATATATATATATATATATAATTATTAAAATATAAAATTGTTAATTATATTTAGTTTAATTTAATTAAATATATAATTAATTACATAATTCATCATATGATTTACAATTTTTAAATAAATATTTAATACTACAGTTTAAATTATAATTTAAAAAGAATGGCCACTTGATTACTTTTAAAAGATAAGTGTATATGTAAATTGAAAATATATCTTAAATATTTAATGACATTGAAGATAAGAAGAATTGTAAATGGTAATATTAAAGATAATAAAGTATGAAAGAAATGATGTAAGTTTAAAAAAAATAAAATAGATTTAATTTAAATAAGAATTATAGTAGTATGGTGCATTACTTACTTGTCCTTTACATATATACGGATACTCTGCCAAAATATCTCTGTAGTAACCATTCTTTGAAATTTACGCAATATACTGGATACTATAATTATATAATTTAGATCAGAATATGAATAAGATAGTAGTTATAGTAAATAATAATTAATAATTATGGTAAAAGTGCATAAAACGTTACACATTACCGATTTTATGATCATTTGAATATGTTATAGAGGAAGTTATCCTGAGTAATTCCGCGCAAAAAAGTAAACGAAAGGCGACATTGGTTTAAAAGATATAATAAGTTAAAGTTTGACAATTTTAATACTTTTCTTAAGCAAACTGATATTAAACACATTAATTTGCAATTGACAATTACATATTTTTTTTAAAACAACTATGTTTTTTTCTTTAGATCAATTGATTCGTCTCATTATTTAATACATAAAAGTATTATGGTAAGATAATCGAAAAATAAATATTTTACTAGATATTTTATAGCTTATGTAAAATTAAAATATCTTAAAAAGTACTCAATGAAAAAATACTTTATTATAGCGTTTTGAAAAGCTCTCGAGGTAATCTACAAGAATATGTAATAAAAATAGAGATTTTCATGTAAAAAAGTATTTATTAATGACCTTGACTTGATTTTGACAAGGTCAAATTCATATTTTCATCATGTGTATCCCTTCAAGCTGCGAAACTTTCGTTCGAAAAATTCTTTTCAATAAAATCATTAGTTCGCGAGATAATCGACTGTATCACTTAAAAAGAAACATCCTATATATGTAATATATTTTATATATATATAAATTTTATATACTACAGCTTCATTACGTATATATATATGTGTGCATGTGTATAATGAAGAGATTATACAGGGTGTCAAGAACATTTTTGCAGTCCCGAAGTGTGCAGGTAGATCGGCTTAAATTAAGAAGGAAGATATACTTTTGCGACATTCGCAATAATGAACGAAAAATTAATTAAAGAAGATCGGACAATGCGCGTGGCTAGAAATGCATGGCGGTAAAGGTGATCTCACTGTAATATAATAGCGGCTCGCGGCGAAACAATGATGGGGGAGGAGAAGAGCGATGAGTGTGTAGGCCCGCGGCCCAATCACTGCTGTTTCTGACACCTTATATATAAAATTAAAATTTGTATCAGTTATTCTATTTCTTTTTATCATACCTTTAATAAAACTGTAATGTTCAAAAGAAATATTGAATGGTGTATTATAAAGTGATGTATTATATTCAGTATCGAAATGAAGGGATTCCTGTTGAATTTGTACCATAAACAAGTTCATCATCTGGGTCCTTGGGAGAGCCTATAGAAAATAGTTTAAATATATTTACTTAATTAATATTAGATTTAACACACAATAGCAAAATGCATTAGAGCTTACTTTCTACGTGTATGTAAAAAAATCTCTTATACTCTTATACTCTTAAAATATAGAATAAATAATTTAAAAATATAAAATATTAATAACAAAAATGATTACTCAACATATAACTTTAAAATTAATATTTTTAAAATTATTAAAATATATTATGTAGCAAAATTATCTTATTATACACAGTTTCTACATGTATACATATATTATGTGAAATCTGAATGATAATTTTTCTTTTTTTATATATAATAATTTAAAGTCGGACAAATGTAACATAGTGACTTTGATACACACACACAAAATAAAAGAAACATAAAAATGTAAAAATATTTTAAATTGTATTATCTATGTATATTGCATTTACTTGAAAATTAGCATTTTTAAAAAACTTTTCTTTGTAAATATGGAATCTTTGCCTATATACATTCTGATTTATAAAAAAAATTGCACGCTATAATGGTAAATATTTAACTTTACACAGCCCCAAATGACTTGACCTTGATATATATTGTCAAGATCATAGCACTGAGTAACATCCAAAAAGTTTTAGGCGTCGCTCGTTGATTATTAAAAAATTCTTCAATATGTTTAATCCTTTATAATTTTCAATATGAAAGGTCAATTATTGCACAATGTGTCTAAAAATTCTGTGAATGTTATAAAACTTCTTTTGTTTATAACTTTTTAATAAACAACGAGCAACGCCAAAAATTTTTTGGATTATTTAGGGCAGTGACCTTGACAATATATGTCAAAGTCGAGTCATTTGGGGGTGGCTGTGTAAAGACAAATATTTAGATAAATATATATATGTTTAACGCAAACCTTGCTCACTTGCAAATAATATCATATATATATATATATATATATATATATATATATATATATATATATTGCTTCCTAGTGAGTAAAGTTTGCGCTGAAGAATGCTTAAAATAACCTGATTGGTGACATATAATCCAAGAAATGCGACAATAGCCTCATTTAACAAAGAGGATAACGACCAAAGTGGATTTTCATAATAAGAACATTCCTGTATTATTTTATGAGCCATAAAGCGGGCAACTTTGATTTTAGTCGCAACAGAATCTACATTGTCATTGTAGATAATATCTGCTTCTCTGAAAATTACAAAAATGTTTTATATAATGATTATTTCAGTTGTATAATACCACATAAAAAATATTGTATTTCCAAATTTATAATTAAATGATTCTATTAATTAACATATTAATTATATATTATTATTATTATAATGTTTTATTTCTAAATGCTCATTACAAAGTAATGCAATATATTGGAAGCGAGTATCGCACTATATATATATATATATATATATATATATATACATATATATATATATATATATAGATATATATATGATCCATCATATTGTTATGTATTGTTAATGTAAATTTAATTGTAAATTTAAAAAAGTTTGATGGATAAGAGTGAAAACCTTAATATAATACTTATACCTATTCTTATACCTTAATATAATTATTTAATTTACAACTTTATATTTTAATTTGTAATTTTCAATTTTAAGATTATAAAATATGTATATTTTAATGTTATTCTTCATATAAGTTGATGTATATTGAAGATATAGGTTATCCAGAAAGTTATTGTTTTGTGTAAACTTCAAATTCAAATACGCATATTTTAGCAAGTGAACTTTATCGAATGAAAAGAGGACCATTGAAGTTTAAATATTTTTGCCAACGAGAAACAATATTTATTTATTCCTGTAGCATAAAATTTAGATTTCTAGAAGCGACAAACTCTTCAAAGGCGTTTCTCAGTAGCTTTATTGTTAAAGATTTTCCTCTGCAAGAAATTGTCGATATGTTTAAAAAAGAGATAGTCAGTTGGTGAGAAAACCGGCGAATACGATGGGTGAAACAGAGTTTCATGGAGCTTCATAGCTCAATTGATTAATGCAGCGTCGGTGTAGAACAATTGGAACTTTTCTGTTGATCAACACCGAACGCAAACTTGTCAGTTCCTAATGCATTTTGTCAATTTCTTGACAGTACCTCTCTCCCGTAATAATTCCGCCCGAATTTAAAAAGCTGTAGTAAATTATCTCGGCTGACGATTACCAAATAGTCACCATAATCTTCTTTTAATACAATTTTAATTTCGAAGAGTGTTTTGGCGCTCCATCATGGTCTAACTATTGTGCAAAACGTCGACGATTATCATATAAGAACTATTTTTCATCGCACGTTACAATGCGATCAAGAGACGGATTATTCTGTTTGTGCAAAATCAGTGCAGAACATACTTCAAAGTGACGATTCTTTTGATTTTCGCTCAATTGATGCGGCATTCATTTCTCGAGCTTTTTTGTTTTTCCAATTCGTTCCAGGTAATTAGAAACAGGTGACTTGCTTACGCTAAGTTTTTCCGCTAGTTCTTGAATCGATGTGCGTGACTCTGTTTCAACTAACACTTTTAAATGGTCGTCGTCAATAATCGCAGTCGTCCAGAACTTTTCAACTTCAAGGCTCTCCACTGAAATTTACGGAAATCACCATTGCATTGTACGTTCATTAGGGATTCCTGGACCAAATGCATCGTTAATATTGAGAGCCTTCAGTTGCTTTACTTACGCCTCATTTTGAATTCATATAAAAAAATCGTTAGAATTTGCTATTTTATCATTCTTAATTTCATAGTTTAAATAAAACGGAAACCAATATCGAAACACAGTTATTTTCATTAAAATGTAGAGCAAAATTTGGGTTTTTACATTGATATAATATAAATACAAAAGAAAGACAACGTGAAATAGCGTCAAATCTTAAACAACAAAAATCGCAATAACTTTCTGGACAATAATAAACTGGACTAATAATAATAATAAACGATTAGGTATGTTTCTCCTCTCAATGCTTCATACAATATATCTTATTCTTTAAAATATATTCAAATAATATTTTAAAAATAGAGAAAAGATATGTAAATAATTTTAGTTAACAAGAATTTGTGTTGTTCTCTTTTTTATTTTTAAAATATATTAATTTTTTCTAATTATATAATTACCTGTAAAGAATAAGTCCTAAATTTATAATGCTTTCGTTTTGAAAATCCGGAAGTGCAATATGATTTATTTCCCAAGTTTGATTCAAACGTTTCCATTTATCGAACAAGTACGTTGTTATATTTCCAACAAATTGGTGTGCAAATTCGCAATGCATTCTACACCACATATTAACTCTGACACTTTCATTTGTACCAGGCATAAAAGATAAATTAATTCGGTTGAGAAATAGTAGATAAATAGGCTTTATAAATGTATGAAAATATGTCTTCGTCATGTTTTTATCATTCCATTCTTTTGTTTGTATCAGTGGATTTAATAAAACTGTATAGTTTTGATAATGTTCGATAATAATATTGTAGATGGGCTTATAGGACATTCCACTTAAAGATTCGGGTAAAGACGGAATCATGTGTTGGATCCCAATATGATCAACATACGTTGCAAACCTATCACATTCAGAAATATGAATTAACAATAATAAAAGACACCGAAAAATCTGATGCAAAAGTAGTTTCAATGAAATTGTATAAAAGTTGCATATATTTTAGTTGTGCGGGATTCGTTAAATGTCTATTTTAGAATATACAAATACAAAATAAATATTTAATAATTAATATTTTAGTATCAAAATTTTAATGCGTTTAATAAAATTAAAATAAATTTCAATATAAAATAGTATTGGAATAATAACTTTATTAAATTGATTTTAATTGATATGTTATCAACGATTTTGTACATAATTTTATACAAGTGAAAGAAACTGCTTATTTTAGTGTTAGTTTATTAAATGAAACACATATGTATATATGTTTTAGTTATTAGTAAAAATAGTATTATTTTTTTAGTTATTAGTAAAAATAGTATTATTTTTTTAAATAATATGGGTGTGTGTAAATACACGTTTAAATACATAAAACAGCATAAGTGTAGTATATATATATAATTGTATGTATTATATGCAGAGTGTTTATGAAAGTTGTATTATATAAGCTTTCATGATCTAATCAAATTTTGATAATGACTTTTATGAACTATAAGGATAAAAAGAATTTATATAAACACGTGTTTTGAAATATTTTCCTTCTAAATTGAAGACTTTTTTAAATATTAGAAATGAATTTCCTAAAATTTGATATTGTAAAATAAACAGTGTAAAACTTAAGTGTTTGTTCAAAATTTCAAATTTCATATAAGCAAGTTTTATAAAAATATTAATCCTTCAAAATCTACTTATATTTTGAAAACAATTCAAATTTCTACCGGAATATTTGATTTCGTTCGAGTGTTGACAATAAAATGCTGTATAAAACGTGTATTATCGCTGCCTACTTTAATTAAATTAATTTTTATTTGCAGCTTACATTTATTTTAATAATAATGATAATATTAAATTGCAAAATTTTTTATCAAAAGATGATTTAAGAAACATATAATTAAGAATGGAAACATTTCAAATACGTACATGTCTATATATAAATGTGTTTTTCTTAGAAAATACTTTTTAAATAGAAATAAAGTGATTTATCAGGACTTGATCATAAACATCGTGAAATTACTATATATTTAACATTTTAACAGTTACTTACCATTGTCGCTCATCTCTTTTATAAAAGGTTTTTAGGCCTGTATCTTCAGTTATATTATAAACTAATTTTATGTTGTAATATCCTGGCAATACATCATTAGGGAATATATATTTGACAATGTTTTTCTCAACATCATACATAGATTTTATCGATGCATAAACGATCTCTTCTTGAGTACTATTCATGAGTATAAAATGTGTAGTATAAAACACACTTAGATTAATATTTTTTACGTGTAAACTAGAATACAATAATATGCTTGATGTTGGATGTTTAATTTCTGTACGTATAATGCAATTGCAGACAAGAATATTTTCTTCGATATGTGTAACGATCATATCATAAAAATGCGGTAATATATCATTTGAATGTCTGTTTAACTCTTCTTGAGATATTTTAATTATCTGATCGTCGGTTAAAAAAGCCGCCGCGACGATGATAGTTAAACTGCTGCTTAACAATAGTTTAAGAAACATGATACTACTTTTATCTTAGATATCTGTAAAAATATATTTTTGTTAGAAAGTACAAACGGACAAATTGGACATAGTACTGTCTCTACCTTGATTTAAATGGAAAAGATGGAATTAAGACAAATATATAAAAATAAACTTAATTTTGAATAACTTACTCTGTATAATGAGATATACTACAAATTCTAAGCAACTGTATGTTTCGTTACAATAATTAGCTGCAATAAATTAATGTTTTATCCACTATCATTGTAACATGAAAGATATACATGCGCACTTATGATTTCTTATTATTTCGAGAAACTTCCAAAGACTAACACGATATTACAATAAATGTGTATGTCATATGTAAACACACAACTTCTGAGGTCGTTAACAAATGTTTCGATCGAGAAACGGTATGTAATGTAAGCAAAGTACGGTGCCGTTTTTCCCACTCCAAATTCCTGCTAGCGATCGAAAGATGGCAAAACTGTCTATTTCGCGTTGGTCTAAAGCAAAAGAGGCTGTTACATAGAATGCAAAAATATCTGTAAATACATTTGAATTCTTTTATACTGTTTAAAAGTAGTATATTCCTTTACCAAAAATTTAAGAATTTTTATAATTTATAATATACATTCAAATAAAATTTTATTAACTATATTATTATTAGTATCAGTAAATTGTCTTTAAGAAAGTTAATGAAAAACGTAACTTATTAACATTAAAGTATAATATTACAGTATCGTATATAAGAAAATATAATGAATAACTATTATTTTTTAGATTTTTGTTCACTCTTTCAAATTTATATGGTGGATATATGAATATAACAACAGGAAATCTCTCAAATCGATCAAATCAATAATCGTGTTTTTCTCAAAACGAAGCAGATTTTTAAATTAAAATTAAAGTTTTCTTATAATGTGGAATAAAAATGTTATAGAGATAGCGTGCTCCAAGAATTATGCCATATCATTTATTATTAAATTAAAAATATTTATTAGTACATTAATAAAACACATTCGTAAAGAATACTTTTTATAGGATTTAAAATATTAATAACATATGTAATATGTTATTACATATAACATGTAAATATTAATATAACGCACTAATTTGTTAATATTTATATACAAATATATTTAAATATTATTTATATGTACAGTATTTTATAATATTATTTACACATACAATATTTTATTATGTGCAACATTCGTAATTATTTTACATTATAGTAAAATTATAATCTATACTGTAATATTATCCACTATTAAATCACATATATATTACACATTAATATTCATATATTAATTTATGTGTATTAGCAAGTAATAATTAATGCAGTACTAATATACATATATTGATATACATTATTAACATAATAAAAAACTTAAGAGATGTTAAAATAAATAAATATTAAAATGTAATTTTATAATTTTTTTGTGTTACTATATTAATAATTCAGAATTCAACTTATTTTTGTAATATTAACAAAATATATTAATCTACGTATTAAAAAATAACTTTCTCTCATTTGCATAATTAATAGTACAACATTTATTAAATAAGCCGGCTAAAATATGCGTCACAGATTTGAAACGTTTTTCTCTTATATCAATGTTAAATACGGCTACAGGACCACAAAACTACTTAAATCATGGATTAGACTTAGGAAATCCATCATTATTAATTTCTCAATCATGTATAATAAAATTATGTATTCCATTTGCATATAACCGTAACATTTTAATATTTGTACTTTTACGCTGAAGAAGGCTCAAAACGAGAGCCAGAAACGATTTATTTAGTAATTTAATTGTTGATTTCGAAGTTTATTCTATCTTTTCATTTTGAATATTTCCTTTGATAATCTATACAAAATGCTCCAGTAATGCAAATACTTTCTTTTACAATCGAAGAAACGATCAATAATTTTATTGATGACTCTTTTGATCACGATTATTTACGTTATATAGAACTTATTAACTTATTAACTTATTAAATGATATTATTACATATCTATTATTAATAATAAATGTCGTGTAATTAATCTTCGCAGTCTCGTCTGGACTATGAAAAAATTTTTAGTAAATTTTATATTATACGTATATTTTGAACATTTTCGTATAATAAATTATTCCATGTAATAAATTATTTTGTATTAAATATCGATTTATATTGTATTTAATTTGTATTATATTTTGTCATATAATTGTAATATGTATTTAGCATAGAAATATTATGCATAAAAATATTATGTTGGTATGAAAATAATAAAAATATAATAAAAATATATAAAAATAATGTTGTATAGCTATATTAAAATGGAACATATAAATTCTTTATATTTTGTTCTTTATATTTTATATAAAGAAAGAGACTTAAAATATTTTGCAATATTTATATTTTTCGAGTCTTAATTATAAAAACTTTAGAAGAATCAGTGATTAATTTGACAAATTCTATACATATATTAATAATTAGTTTTTAAATAATTAAAAAAATGATTGATAGATATCAAAGATCAGTTTATTGCTAATTAAGAAGATTTATAGAAATACGGTTACAAATGTTTTTAATCCCACAGCAGGCATTTTGTGTTTTGTAAATAAAAAGATATAAATATGACAATGAATATAGAAATATATTTATTTCATCTTTGAATATTACAATATCTTTCGCAATTGAATAATTTATTTGCTATTAATTTACATACATAAAAATATCTTGTTATACAGCAGTGATGCTACCGACATTTCGTGCACATAGCACGGAACAAAACCAGAAATTGTGCACATTATATATTATCCTCTGAGAACATTTATAGACTTTTGCTTTGTAGTTCATGTCCACGTTTCAATGTCCATAGAGGGAGTATCGCTTTCAGAGATCACCTAAAAGCAGGCTATGACGTCTCTCAGTCTTCTCTCTGGTGCACGAAATGCCGGTAGCGCCAGAATATAACAACAGAGAGAAGACTGAGAGGTGTCATGGCTCGCTTTTATTTTTTTTTTTTTTTTTTTTTTTTTTATTGAGCAAAAGGCAAGCTTTGGCGGAACGCCATACAGCTAAATACATGTAAGATATATCGTCTGTTGGTAAGGCTCGCTTTTAGGTGATCCCTGAAAGCGATACGCCCTCTGTTAATCTAAAAAACGTGGACATGAACTACAAAGCCAAAGTCCACGAAAGTTCTCAGAGAGTAACATATATGTGCACAATTTCTGATTCTGTTCTGCTATGTAAAAAATGCCTGTAGTACACGAAATGCCATCAGTGCTGTACAGCAAAACGCATATGTATATAATTATAAATAAATTTTTAATTTTAATTTTTTAAATAAATTTTGTGGTCATCTCTCTCTCCCTTTCTCTCTCTTTCTCTACACATACACAAATAAACACACACACATATAATATATATATATATATATATATATATATATATATATGTATATATAGTATAACGCTACAACTTTATTCTGAAATATCTGCGTTATGTTTAGAAATATATATATATATATATATTTAATTTAAAACATTACATGAAATACACGCGCTGGAATTACATATATATATTCTATGTGTACATAAATACAGATATATTATCTCTTTTCGAAAGATATGTTAACATTGTAAAATTTAAATATAATATATATTTAATTAATTGATTCATATCTATTTACCATATGTCGTATCACAAAGTAAGAAATTAAAATTTGACTTCAATCTCGAAAAATACTGTGATCTTCCAATGTAATGTTCAAAGATAAAATAAATATTTTTCTATACATTCAATGTCATATTTATATATTTTTATTTACAAAAAAACAAAATGTCTGTTGTGGAATAAAAATCTTTTTAACCGTATTTCTATTAATCTTTTTAATTAGCAGTAAAATGATCTTTGATATTTATCAATCATTTTTTTTAATTATTTAAAAATGTAATTATTAATACATGTATAGAATTTGTTAAAGTAATCACTGATTCTTCTGAAGCTTTTATAATTAAGATTCGAAAAATATAGATGTTGCAAAATATTTTAAATATCTCTTCCTTTATATAAAATATAAAGAATTCATATGTTCTATTCTAATATAGTCAACATTATTTGTATACTTTTATTATAATTCTTTTACCAGCATAATATTTTTATGTTTAATATTTTATATAATATAATGTACTAAATTATAAAATTTAATATAATTACAAAATAGTATTATTATTAATAAATAGATTGTACACTGTCTTTTAGTTCCTAATTATTTTCAATCATTATGCATTTCTATCCAATATATTCTCTTCTTCGAGTTCTTGGATTATTATGGTTTATTGTATTCCTTTGTGTTAAAATTATAAAAATTATCATCATTTGTCATTCCTTCCTATGGAGTCCATCGAAATACTTTCTATGGACATTTGTTCTCAGGTATAGATATTCAAATCTGTAGTTGCCTTTTTCTCGATTATTGTTCCTTTTTCATTCATTTTAAAAATATTAATATAATTAATATAACAAATATTTATATAATTTTGGTATTTCTCTTAGTCTGACACTTCCCCTTCGACTTGTCTGGCATAGATGACTCTATCAATAACTACGATCGGTATTCATAACTCACTTTTATATTTAAGATCATACTTAAAATTATCTTAAATATAAGAAAAGTCTATACGAATATCAGTGTATGTTACCGCCGGCATAGCTCTCAGGCTCATTAAAATACTCAAACCTCCTCAGCCGACAAATGCCTTCCTTAGAGATATCATTGAGAAGGCAAAATTTTTCATTTTCTTTCAATACAGAATTTAATACAAAAAGTTAATGTAAAATATAATATTATATAATTTGAAATGTAATACAAAATAAATAAATAAATTAACAATCCTTTTTTTTTACGTGAAGAAAAAAAACTCTTAAAAAAACACTCAAAAAATATTAATCCATAAAAAATTCTTAATATTAATAATATAATTATTGCAATATTTATTAATTTGTTTTCTCTAATATTATTTAAACCTACATTTCCTGATTGTTTAAAAGATACATAATATAAAATCAGCTAAATTAATCACATAATAGCCCTAACAATCCTCCACTTTTTGAATGGAAAATTAAAAAATCTTAATGATCACCTAATAGCCCTAACAATCCTATTTCTCGATTAAGTGAAATTATTCGAGGAAAGCCTATCTCTAATCACGTATATTTTAATTACGTGCCCTAATTACATTCTCTAACCTCATGTCCTAACCGCGTGAATAAATCTCCGACATTACGTACTATTGTACGTAAAGCTTTTCTTCAGGCCAGTTGAACTTACTTTTCATTGATTCTGGCCACTTTCTCGCTCGATCTCTAATCAGAGATCGAAAAAGGAGATAAACACTCCTTCTTTTGCCGATCTAATTACCGGCAAATGAGCGTAAATATTTCACGCTCATCGTAACGATCGCTCGATTTTACGATCGTTTCTTAAATATTTGAATATAACTTTATTTTAACTAAAATAAAGCCAAATTACTACAAATTTCTATATACTATATTTTCTAATAAAATATAAAATTCATGTATGTGTATAACTTTTATGATATTACAAATTATTTAATTAATTAATCGTTTGGCTTTATTTTAAGTTAAAGTAAAATTTAAAAACAATATCTACAAACAAATTCTACAATGAATAAGCTATGATATAAGAAATTAGAATAAAATAAGTGCGCGTTATAAGAATAAAGTAATATCAAAAATTGATAAAATTGTTAAAATTATTAATGCTCTTTATTTAATAAACTAGTCAAGTCTTTACAAAAAAAATTTTCTTTTCTTGATTCTCTTTTTTAAATTAATACTTCAATATATTTTCGCAATAGATGCAAAGCATTTCGAAAGAATTTATTAAAAGTTATTTAATTTAATCTATCCTAGCTCATCCATTTTAAGGCAACGGACTTACTCTACAATTCACAATCTACAATCTACAATCTACAATCTACAATCTACAATCTACAATCTACAATCTACAATCTACAATCTACATCTACAATCTCTACGAATCCGTTACCTTAAAGTTAAATAAAAGTTTTTCTCACTCACCGGCACTGATGCGCAACAGCGGAGTTGTTGTTATCGAAGCTAGTTGTCTGTAACATACAAATATAAAATTCATTTATATTAATGCTCACAAAATGCAATCAATATTTCAAAAAATTTTTATCGCGCGGAATTTTATATCCGATGTGTAAAATAATAAGCAGAGATAAACACGTGTGGAAAATTTTTATAAAATTTTAAAACTGTTTTTTAAGAAAGTTTTTTAAAAAGTTTTATATAACTTTTATAAAAATCTTTCTCTCTAATTTTCTCTTTAATTCATTTAAATAATAAGATCGAATTATTATGCGTACGATTTATAACAATTGATATACAAATAATAAATATTCACCATCAGGTTGCTCCGCCGATGCAAGATGCCTCTCCCAGGCCTCCTCCTTCTCTCATGTTGTTGACGCGCAATACTAAACGGCACTCCCGCACTCACGAGCGATATTTTTATATCGCTATTTTCGTTATTTTACGCGCGATACTAAACGGCACTCCCGTACTAATTCGGTACGATTAAAAATTTGGTCGCGCGATGTATATATTTAATATATATATACTTTGTCCGACACTCCCGGTTTCGGTACGAGCGAAAATCCCATTTCATTTCGCGAGAATCAATTTCGAGCCAACAGGTCGGGAATGCAACGATACAACGAGCAAAGATTAGGCCCGAACCGGAAAGAAGACGAAACGATTGACGGAATAGAGGAAAATAAAGTTCACCAGCTCTTTTTCGCGCATAATTATCCTATCTCGTATCGAACCTGGACCCGCTAAGCACGATTTCAAGTGACCCGCACGGATGCTATATCACTAGCGCAGTACACAAGGCTGATAGACGGTAAAAGAAGAGGATACCTACATTTTCTAAAAGCTAACATTCAGCAATTTAGAAAATGGGGAGGCAACCCCTTTTACCGAGCGAAAATCGCGCCTAGGGGAATCCACTCGACTCCTCGACAGGGTTAACACACACTAGGCGTGTGGCTGTAGAGTAGACGAGCAAAGAGAAGGGACCCATTGACGACCATTTCGAACAATCGATCGAGTTCTAACCGATTCGGGCCAAATCAATTGACGAAGCAGAGCGTGTTCATCACTAAACCGATCGAGCGCGAAGCTCGAACCCGCGCGCCCATGTACATTTTATACTGGACATACGTTCTGCGCGGCCGGCATCACCAAGTGCCACGTTGCACAAGGCGCGAGTACGTCGCAAAGCAACGACTCGATGAAACATCCCAGTTAGTTGGCGTCGGAAGGAGAGACTCGTTGACAAAAACGAAATTGGGATTTTGAAAACGCGAAAATGCGATAACGCGAGAATGCTATAACGCGAAAACGCGGTTACGAAGCGCAGTCGTCCGCGGCACGTTGACGGCACCGACGACGCGAAAGGGTACTTAGCTTCCCTTTCAAGCACCTTAAGATTTATCATAAATAGAAAAATTTAAGATAAATCTCAAGACACCATCCTAGTACTAAGCCCTCCCACCGCGACAAGGTGTACCCCATGGGAGGGTTATATTATATATAATTTGTTTTTATATATAATATAATATAATATAATAATTGTAATTAATAAGCTCTCTATAAAAAATAATTAAATGGAGTAAGAGTAAAGGCTTTGAAAGCTTTTAGTATAAAATAAATCAGCGATAGTTATATATTAATCCAAAATAATTACATAACATGATATAAATTTAAGTAAAATAAAAGCGGTAAGTATAATATAAAAGTATATATAAACAGGCTTAAATGATAAACATGTGCAGACGACGTTTCGACTTGTTTTCAAGTCATCTTCTTCGCAAGGAAGTAGGTTCGCAATGAGGTTTAAGATAACTGTATCATTCATTGTTAATATCACTGTTCATTGTTAACATCATACAATTATGTTTGAAATATATTGAATGAAATATATTTAATTCTAATATTATATTCTAATATTATAAAGAAATTTTATAATAAGCATCGATGATCGAAATATCACAACATAATCTCTTATCCTCTTTTATGCATAATCTGTTTCAATTTTTAATCGCGGTAATGAATGATTGCGATTCGATAAAGATTTATCGTTGCAATACAGTTTCATGTCGTTAATTAATTTTTAATTAATTAACATTTATTAATATTCATAGCAAATTATGTTTCAAGACTAATCATAATCGTGTTTAACAAAAAAAATTATAATATACGCAGCGTTTTTCACCACTACTTTATTACTCGAGAGTCACTGTGCGAATGATGACAAAACGGTAACGTATAAAGCGCTACTGTTTATATTTTTATATTGCCACAATCGAACGCCGTATTATCGATAATTTGCTGAAATATTTTATAAATTGTAAAATATACATTAACGCAGAATCTTAAGTTAATGAAGTATTTTAATTTATTGATTAAAATTGATTATTTATTAAACAATTTATCACGGAGCCTTTCGTTATGCTAATTATTTATATCTATAATTCGATTGTTTTACTTCGCGTTTTCTCACATCCTAAATTATATTTAGATTATCAAGTAGAACGATAAAGTAACACGGACGAAATATATTTGTGATTCTAAATATTAAAATAATAATTATTGTCCGTAAAAATGGCAATTATCAAAGTGATTATTTTATATTTCAGATCTCTATAATTTAATCGATTTTTGATTAAATTGTGTATTTAATTAACAAAGATTGAGAAAATTTAAAGCATTGGTCGAAATATATTTTATTCTAATATTATATTTTAATATTATATAGAAATATTGTAATAAGTTTCGATGATCGAAATATCGCAACATAATCTCTTATCCTCTTTTATGTATAAACCTGTTTCAATTTTTGTTCCTAGTAATGAACGATTGCGATACGATAAAGATTTATCGTTGCAATACAGTTTCATGTCGTTAATTAAATTTTAATTAATTAACATTTATTAATATTCATAGCAAATTATGTTTCAACACTAATCATAATCGCGTTTAACAAAAAAAATTATAATATACGAAGCGTTTCTCACCACTACTTTATTACTTAAGAATCACTGTGCGAATGATGACAAAGCGGTAACGTATAGCGCCCTATTGTTTATATTTTATATTGTTAAAGTCGAACGTCATGTTATCGATTTATTTTTTAAATTGTAAAATATACATTAACGCAGAATATTAAGTTAATAAAATATTTTAATTTACTGACTAAAATTGATTATTTATTAAACAATTTATCACGGAACCTTTGTTATGCTAATTATTTGCAACTATGAATCGATTGTTTTACTTCGCGTCCTCTCAAATCCCAAAATTATATTTAGATTATCAAGTAGAACGATAAAGTAACACGGATGAAATATATTTGTGTTCTAATTATTAAAATAATAATTATTGTCCGTAGAAATCGCAATTATCAAAGTGTTTATTTAATCCCTATAATTTCAACGATTTTCGATTAAATTGTGTATTTAGAAAAATTAAGTAAACTTAAAGCATTGAATCGAAATATATTTGATTGTAATATTATATTCTAATATTATAGAGAAATATTGTAATAAGTATCGATGATCGAAATATCACAACATAATCTCTTATCCTCTTTTATGTATAACCTGTTTCAATTTTCAATCGCGGTAATCAATGATTGCGATTTGATAAAGATTTATCGTTGCGATACTGGTTCATGTCGCTAATTAATTTTTTATTAATTAATTTTTATTAAAATTTATAGTAAATTATGTTTCCATACTAATTGTAATCATGTTTAGTAAAAAAATTACAATATACAAAGCGTTTCTTACCACTACTTTATTACTCGAGTGTCACCGTATGAATGATGACAAAGCGGCACCGTATAGCGCGCTACTGTTTATATTTTATATTGCCAAAATCAAACATCGTATTATCGATAATTCGTTACCGAAATATTTTATATATTATAAAATATACATTAACGTAAAATATTAAATTATGAAAGTATTTAATTTATTGATTGAAATTGATTATTTATCAAACAATTCACGCAGTTTTTTGTTATGCTAATTATTTGCGCCTATAATTCGATTGTTTTACTTCGCGTTCTCTCGTATCCCAAATTATATTTAAATTATAAAGTAGAACGATGAAGTAACGTATGAAATATATTTGTCATTCTAAATATTAAAATAATAATTATTGTCTATAAAAATCGCAATGATCGAAATGATTATTAATATTTTGTATGCCTATAATTTAATCAATTTTCGATTAATTGTGTATTTAATTAACAAAGATTGAGAAAATTTAAAGCATTAGTCAAAATATATTTAATTCTAATATTATATTCTAATATTATAAAGAAATATTATAATAAGGATCGATGATCGAAATATCACAACATAATCTTTTATTCCTCTTTTATGTATAACCTGTTTCAATTTTCAATCGCGGCAATCAATGATTGCGATTTAATAAAGATTTATCATTGCTATACTGTTTCATATCGCTAATTAATATTTAGTTAATTAATTTTTATTAAAATGTATAATAAATTATGTTTCCATACTAATTGTAATCATGTTTAGTAAAAAAATTATAATATACAAAACGATTCTTACCACTACTTTATTACTCGAGAGTCACCGTACGAATGATGACAAAGCGGAACCGTATATCGCGCTACTGTTTATATTTTATATTGCCAAAATCGTACATCGTGTCATCGATAATTCGTCACCGAAATATTTTATATATTATGAAATATACATCAACGTAAAATATTAAATTATGAAAGTATTTAATTTATTGATTAAAATTAATTATTTATCCTAATTCACGCAGTCTTTTGTTATGCTAATTATTTGCCTCTATAATTCGATTGTTTTACTTCGCGTTCTCTCACATCTTAAATTAGATTATCAAGTAGAACGATAAAGTAACACGGACGAAATATATTTGTGATTCTAAATATTAAAATAATAATTATTGTCCATAAAAATCACAATTATCAAAGTGATTATTTAATATTTTAAATCCCTATAATTTCATCGATTTTCGATTAAATGTGTATTTAGAAAGATTGAGAAAACTTAAAGCATCGAATCGAAATATATTTAATTCTAATATTATATTCTAATATTATAGAGAAATATTGTAATAAGTATCGATGATCGAAATATCATAACATAATCTTTTATCTTCTTTTATGTATAATTTGTTTCAATTTTTAATCGCGGTAATCAATGATTGCAATGATAAAAATTTATCGTTGCTATACTGTTTCATGTCGCTAATTAATTTTTAGTTAATTAATTTTTATTAAAATTTATAGTAAATTATGTTTCCATACTAATTGTAATCATGTTTAGTAAAAAATTATAATATACAAAGCGTTTCTTACCACTACTTTATTACTCGAGAGTCACCGTACGAATGATGACAAAGCGGCACCGTATAGCGCGCTACTGTTTATATTTTATATCGCCAAAATCAAACATCGTGATATCGATAATTCGTTACCGAAATATTTTATATATTATAAAATATACATTAACGTAAAATATTAAATTATGAAAGTATTTAGTTTATTGAATAAAATTAATTATTTATCCTACAATTCACGCAGTCTTTTGTTATGCTAATTATTTGCTTCTGTTAATCGATTGTTTTACTTCGCGTTCTCTCATATCCCAAATTATATTTAAATTATCAAGTAGAACGATAAAGTAACACGGATGAAATATATTTGTGATTCTAAATATTAAAATAATAATTATTGTTCGTAAAAATCGCAATTATCGAAGTGATTATTTAATATTTTAAATCCCTATAATTTCATCGATTTTCGATTAAATTGTGTATTTAGAAAGATTGAGAAAACTTAAAGCATGGAATCGATATATATTTAATTCTAATATTATATTCTAATATTATAGACAAATATTAATATATAATAAGTATCGATGATAGAAATATCACAACATAATCTTTTATGCTCTTTTATGTATAACATGTTTAAAATTTTAATTGCGGTAATAAATGATTGCGATTTGATAAAGATTTATCGGTTGCGATACTGTTTCATTATCCGTAAAAATCGCAATTATCGTAGTGATTATTTAATATTTTGGATCCTATTTTGGATCCTATAATTTAATCGATTTTCGATTAAATTGTTTATTGTTTTATTAACAAGGATTGAGAAAATTTAACGTATTGATCGAAATATATTATAGTAATTCTAATATTGTTAAAAAATGTTACAATAAGCATCATTGATCGATATCAAACATAACTTAATTTTTTTATCCTCTTTTACGTATCCCGTGTTTCAATTTTGTTTTCAGTAATAAATTGCGATACGATAAAGATTTATCGTTGTCATACAGTTTCATGTCGTTAATTAATTAAAAATTAATTAACATTTATTAATATTCAGACAAATTATGTTTCAAGAATAATCATAAACGTGTTTAACAAAAAAATTACAATATACGAAGCGTTTCTCACCACAACTTTTATTACCGAGAGTCACCTGTGCGAATGAATGACAAAGCAGGTAACGTATTTAGAGCGCTTACTGTTTATAATTTATATTGTTCAAAGCTCGAACGGCCGTGTTTTCATAATTCGCTGCTGAAATATTTTATAT
>NW_020229454.1:0-116311 GCF_003227725.1 Camponotus floridanus | reverse complement strand
TAAACCTTACTCTTCAATATCCCCATAGATAATAATTCAAGAGGAGTGTTACGTCTTACTTCTCCAGTTTTCGGTAACTATTCCTCACTCTCTGATTCTAGGATCAAGACTGCTGGGCTTACATACAGATGAGCGGAAGTGCGTCTCCCAATTTATTTTTGAGGGCAACCTGCGCAATGCGGCTATACCTCGGGATCGCCGGAGAGCTCTGGACCTAACTGCTTTGATTGGATCGCTGGATTTATCTGCTTTCCGAAGGATTATGCTGTGGATCGTGCGTGTTAAGAAATAAAGATTCACTTTATTTTAGGAAAAGTACAAATTTAATAATTTATTTAATATCCTTTAGTACATATTTATTTTTGGTTTCTCTCCTTGGTCGTTGGTAATATAGCAGATCAGAGAAAGATGAAGCTGTCCAGTATATTAGAGAGAGAAGATCATATAAGGAGACATGTTAATTATATACCATCGCAAATAATTAAAATAGAGTTCGCAGATGCAGGTAAGTATCGCGCAGATGCGGCAACAGTTCATGAAATACAAGAAATCAATTGATTTGAATAAAATGTTTATATAATAAATAAAATAATTCAAATTAAAATAATTCAAATTGCCAAATGTTCAATTTAATAAAAAGTTTTAATTTAATAAATGAATTTAATTATTATTAATAAATTTTATGATGAGTCATACAATGATGAATCATACGAAATAAAATAAAATAAAAATGAGTCATACAATGATGAATCATACGATGATGAGTCATACAGCAGGTGTTCGTTAACAGAATATTTCAATAAATTATATGATGAGTCATACGACGATGAGTCATACAAATATAATTTTAAATAAAATAAATTAATTAATTTGTTAAAATGAATAAAATAATAGAGTCAATAAAAGTGAATTAATCATTGGCAAATTGCTTCAATAAGAATATGCGATGACTATTGAAAGTTGTTCACAAAATGGCGGACTGCATGAAATATGGTAAAATAAAATGGCAGGTTCCCCAACTCCTTATATATTATACATGAAAAATATTTGGTAGATTCGTAGAAATTTCTGGACTTTCGGTAGGTAGGGAAATAGATTGTTTTTATTCGTTTATTATTAAAGCTGAAGGAATACAGAGGTACTGGAAATGGATGGATAGATACCGTATCGCTTGCTTAGCCTTCAATCAAATAGTTAAAATGATTCCTTTAATAATATTCGTTTGAATCTCGCGCAGAATCTAGGTGATAAAAAGAGAGACATACTACCATTATATGTGATTTTCATGAATGTATTTAAGGAAGTCTGTTCGGAATTGAAAGCGATTATAAATTCGTCTTATAATGAAGCTTTTTAATGAGTCTTCAATAATTCAACCGGAATAAATTTTGATTGGTGTTGATGAAAGATAATAGTTTAATAGAAATAGTTTAATAGAATATTAATAGAATACCACGAGAGCGAATGAGAATAGAAGTAAGTAATAAGTAAAGTAATATGTACTTACCAATGAGTACTGCAGAGTAAAGTTGAAGATCTCCAGGGAGGACAGTCTACCTCGGTGACGTCGCTGTAGGAGAGTTGAAGGAGCCAATGACAAGTGACACTCGAAGATTTTTAAAATAACTTTATTTGCTTTGCTTCCGAAAGTGGAAAGTCAAAGATTCGACTGCTCTTATAATTTTTGGCTCTGTAGAGTCTCGTGATATCTCGAAGATGTGACGTGGATTTTTGGGATCAAAAGAGCAAAGCGTCTGATGCTCTAGATATGTCGCTGGTGTAGTACAGATTTTATAATTCGAAAGAGCTAAGTGTCAAATGCGAATTAATAATATGAAAGAGCAGTGTGTCAAATGCGAAGAGAGTCGCTCTGCATGGGTTTTTATAACGGATTCCTACTTTTTGGGCAATTGTCGCAGAGTGGGAGCAGGTTCCTTTTCGCAGGGCGGAGTCTCTGATGATTGGTTCCCCTCTTAAAATTGGATGCGTGCGCAGCTTTTCATCGGTAGAAGGGTGATGCGTGCGCAATTTGCGTAGGCGTTTGAACGATGATTGCGTCCCAGTTTTTGGGTCTTGAGGTGGTGGGGAAGTAGAGTAGCCAATCAGGAAGTAGCAAAAATTCTGATGCAACCGGATGCGGTGAGTCATCGATGAGTCACTTTTGGCAACAATTCTTCTGATACTTGATATTTTCTTGAAGGTTATCAGTGATATTCGATATTTTTTCGTATAATTTATGTGACAGGTGTCCTTCGATTAAAATAGATTTGCGTCGCCGAATTGTCGCACCGGCTTATCTTTAAATTATTATAAATTATTTAACTGATGAGCTCATGGTCGAATCTTTGTTATAAACAATATGAATATGGTATGTTACGTCTCGAGTGTTAATTTAGACTAACTAAATTTTTACTTCTCTTGATCAGAGGTTTCTCTCTCAATTTATTTTCTAGGGCAACCTGCTAAGCCGGCTTTACCCTGGGACGCCGAGAGATAGAGTCTGAGGTAACCTTCTGGGTAGGAGAGTCTTATATCGACAGTAAAATACTCTAGGTTATTCAGTCCTGACCAGATTTCTTTTATTTCTTCCAATTCATGATAGCGATACAATGTGATATATATATATATATATTTCTTTATATTTGTATATGAATGTATATATTACAGGTTAATACATGTGTATACTGATTCCTTTATTATATAGAGAGAGAATGATGTCTAAATGTGGTTTATTGGAATCATTATATTATTTTACAATCGCTTCAGATATGATCCAGGAGAGCATTGATTCTATTGTTAAAATCTCCGTCGTCTTCCTCGGGATCAGAAAAGAGGGGCTCTGGTGTTCGATTTAGTGTATCTCTTTCGAATTCGTCCCAACAGTCCTCAAGGTCCTCCAGGGGTACAGGGGAGTAACTGGGGGGCGAGTAGTTAGACCATAGGGGGGAGCTCGGGGGAGAGTATGGCAAGGGCGACACCGGGGGAGAATACGGGGATGGCACTTGGACGCCGACGTCAATCAGAGGCCTTATTTCAGCATTTCGTTCCCAGCCTCGGAGCAATGCTAGCGGTATCCTGCAATCTGCTTCCTCCAAGGAAATGTCACTTGAATGTCCGTCTAAGGATTCAGTGTCCTCCTCTTCTTCTATAATAACTCCTTCGGGGTTATTTTCTTGAGCTTCTTCTTGGGCAGGCTCAGGGCTCGGTTCGATGGTTAGAGGGGCGAACGAGAGATCAAAAGGAATTTCTTCCTGATTATTGTAAGAAGTTAAAATGTTAACCGGGATTTCGTCACGATCAATGAATAATCGTCGAGCGACAGGAGTTCCCGTTATTCTGTTCCTTATAATTGCTCGTCGTCTAACGCGACCTTCTCTGATGGAGAATTCACGATTCAAGATTCGATCTACTCGTCTAGCATTAACCATCTATAATTAATTTCATTGATTGTTAATAAACTCTTTTACGTGAATTTATGATTTATGAAAGGAAAGAATCTACTTACGATGATTAGTTTATTCCTTTATATAAAATCGTATGTTTATGTATATATAAGATGAGGGGTCCTGTGAAGGGGATAATTGAAACAAACGTGTTAGTATGTTACTTTGTTAAAATATTTTTTATAGAGAATGCGTAGAGAGGAAGTGGTTGACAGATTTAATGTTCATGCTTGGATCAGAGCAGCATGATGTAATATTGCTATGGTTCACTGTGTAGTAATAGCGACTTTAATTTATTAATTCGTATTTCAAAATTCTAGGTTGAATCTAAGATTGTCAAAGGGAAAGGATATGAGAATACAGACAATGTCAATCAATGACATAAATCAAAGCGGCTGACTTATATTCTGTGAGTATAAATTATTCGTATTTTCAAAGTGATAAGTCAGTGCATAAAATCTATCGTTTCGACAGATCCTCTAAGAGCCAGTCTTTCATTCGAGGTCAAGTATCGATGTGCAAGACGTCCCGTCACAGCGGCTCAGAATCCATAAAGAAATTCTTCAAGAGAATCCCTTTATGAAAGCGGCAGAGGAGTAGTATGCTACCCAATGCACATCAAGTGACTGACCAGAACGGCGCTACGCTCTAAGTATTGAATACTGAGGACCGGTTGAAATTAAAATAATATTCAACTTGAAAAGAAACTAAATGTCTGTATGAACGGTCAAGGTTCAAGGAAAAATAGTAAAGTAGTAAGTATATAGGTTGAGTTAACATGCGTAGTTGAAATATAGTTAGTTAATTAATTTATGATTTGTAATGGTACTTACCAGAGGATGGATTCTTCAACTCGTAATGACGATGTTCCTTCCCAAGATCGAAGGCACTCAGCAAGTCTCCTAGGGAGGTGTCAGGGTTGATGAGAGAATCGGCAGAAGACCCGGAGTATTATTTAATAATACTTTATTAATAGACTGGTTGGTTATACACTCTCGGTGTCGTAAGTCTCAACGTGACAAAGTTTTATTATAGCGGTACTGCTGGTAAGTCTTCTAGGTGTTTCTCCTTTCAGATTTTTCGATCAACTGCGCGGAGACTGAGGCTCTCGCTCCTAAGGTACTCTCGGATCCCTACTCCTTTCCAGGCGTTGGCGATGGTAGGAGAAGGCGGCGTAGGCGGCTCGACCGTTATTGCTGTCTCTCTTCCTCAAGCGCGTTGTGACGTAGTAGGCGCGCAGTACAGAGTGGGGAACGACGAAGCCGTCTATTATACATTGTGCATCGAATACATTGTTCTTTTATAAAGGTAAGTTTTATAATAATTTATTAGCAACCAGAATTTTTGTAATGCATTCATATATGTTTTTTGATTCAGTAAATTTTCCTCTATTGAATGAGACATGAATGGTTCTTGTACGATGTTCTATTTAGAAGTGAAGTTTTGTCATTAGCTAAATAACAATATAAAATTTAATTAATATTATTAATGATAAATTCTGGCATGTTAAATTATTATAATTACATTGTTAATGTTAGAAAATAATATTTGTATATATAAATGTGGTAGTATAAGATTTAGTAAATCGACAGTTGTTAACAATAATAATTTTCGTGAAGACAATATTTTATAATGAAATAATAATTAATATTGAACGCTCGGAATTATAATATTATTTTAATCTGTTGCAGCGGACGAAGAATACGGCGACCGGATGAAGGGGAGATAAGCTCTTAGTGCAGTTGCACTGAACGAAGGGGAGATAATGAAGTCACTTGGTAAAAACTTTCTTAATATGCTTTGTTCTTTTATTCTTTTAATAATTGCATGCAATATTCTTTCAATAGTCTTTTAAGTCCTTTGACTTCAAAATTTATTTCGCGTATGTATATATGTGTATGTACGTTCATACGTTTAAGAGCTTTAAAATATTTTATATTATTAATTAGCAATATTAATAAGTATTAAAGACTTAGTAATATTCTTATTGAGATTGAGAACAAATCATATGCATGCTATTATACTCTTGGGCTATTATTCTTAAGTCCTCTTGGTCTTAATACTTGGGCTCGAGACAATAGGGGAGATAACAAACATGAAGGGGAGATAAGTTGCGCTTCAACTTATTTGCGACGCTCTTATAAGCTTAAATAATTTATTCGCATATGACGTTGAATATTCACATATATATATGTATATATGCGTTATTTTTTATAATGTTTAAATCATTTCTTTTACTGTCAGTGAGTATATGAAATTATAATATTCTATTTTATTGTATCTTCATTTTTGCTCTATGTTCAAATTGTATCATTGTAATTTTTAAATTTGCATATGTATATGTGTTACAAAAGGTTATATATGTAACGCACAGTATGTTGGATTAATTTTATTTCACGCTTGAAAGACTTTTCACTTCGAAGTCTTCTTCATATAAGACTCGCATACCGAGGGGGAGATAAGTCGGCCGGCGCGAAAAACATTAGGGGAGATAAATCGCGCGTCCGCTCTGTCTTAACGCATTATAATTCTCGCATGCTATTTTATTCTCGTTATAAATTTTTAATGTACCATGAGCAGTTATATGCATATTGATTGTCTTTTCTACATAGGCTTTGTTAAATGGATTAAAATAATTTTAATACCTGAGAATAATTGTTCTTATATGCACATGTTCTCTCCTTTAATTTTTATTAATTAGTTGCATGTCTCTTATTAATTTATTACCATTCGTTGGCTGGTTTAATACTGTCTCTTCTAAAGTTATATTCTTATATTCATTCTCCTCATTTATAACTCTTATTCTCTAGGCCGTATACTAAGCTGGATGATGCAGCTACGCATGACGCTATGCACACCGGATGAAGGGGAGATAACGAATCATGCGAGGCTGACCTTGGTCGAGCATTATAAGGCTCTTATAATTTTTGCATGAGACAAAGAGTTAAGTATAAAATTTATTCATTTATTCTTATATTCATTTCTTATTGACTTTAATAATTTTGAAATATCATACAAGTCGTTTAGCATATAATTTCGTTATGAATTTATTAATATTAATTATTAGTTTTATTTAAGATCATTTATTATTCCTTATTAAATTTATTTTCAGACAATTAGACGACCACGACTGCGAGTATAAGTCTTGGCGTTACTATTATGTGGTGCCTTTTACTCTGCTATATTCTTTCGTAAGTATTTCCTTTCGAGACAGTTGCTAATTCGATCATGCATATTCTATATTGAAACTTGCGTAGGTACTTTTATGAAAATCATTTATTAATTTTATATTCGCGCTTTATATTCATTTTGTAAGATTGAATTATTAAGATTTATATTTCTAAAAGTCTCATGTATAGGTTCGTGCATATTCGCTTTAGTTTTTATATTTTATATTTGAGATTATCAATGTAATAATCATTCTTTAACTAGCTTAAATGATGCTTCTACAGAGTTATTAAAATTATAATTACCTTGTCAGTATATATAGATTGAATAATTCATTCTTTTCAGATGGAGCCTTGCATGTACGTTGGAAGGAGACTGTATATACGTCAGTCTATACTATAGTACTTCTATAGAAAGCGATGAATAATATATGAGTAAGCATAAGTATTTTCCTCTTATTTATTTGGCTCAACAAAATGATTTACTGTCATCGGGAGTTATTGTATAATTATTTTTAAATAAATAAATCAATATATTGGTATGCATCGATTTTTAATTCCATTATGTATTTCCTTTATAAATTTTGACAACAATGGTCAGGTTCATTTTGTTGTTCCTTTAGTTTGTGTATATATATAATCTACTTCTATTATGTGTCTGGCTATGCGGTTAGTTCTACTAGTATACGATTTTATTTGTTGAATATATATAATAACGAAAGAATTAATCATGGTTTAATATGTATATATTGAATAAAATATGAGTTGAATAATATTTGATTATTGAAATAAGGAAAGAAATAGAAAAGTAAAGAAAAAATTTATGCTTATAATATTTTTTGTTGCGGGACGTAACACCTCCCCCCTTAAAAGAGCAAAATCCGATTGTTTTCGGAGGATTTTGTCTATAGAGGTTAGACGTGTTGTTCTAGATTATTGATGTGTTCCCTTAGATGAGAATAAGTAACAGGCGTATTTACGTTTTCGGTGTTTCTCTCTGTGTAAGGTCTGGCCATCCTAGGTGCGGGAGTAGGTTGAAGGATGTCCATTTCTGGCGGTGCAGATTCAATGGTTGCTGATCGGGTTGGAGGCTCCCTGTTGAGAGGTGGTCTTTCAGAATTATTTTCTTTTTCCTGTCTTCGAGAATCTCGTGCCAGGTGTAGCAATAGATTTGCAAGTGAGCTCCATATTGCTCCAAGTAGATGAAAACTGCATCCATATACAGTGTGCAGGGCATAGCCATGGATGATTGTATCAATGGCTAATTTAATTAATCGGATGATCATGAATATTCCCACGATTCCGGCAGTAGCTGAGCCGAAATTAATGAATCCTTGCCAGATTCTTGTGGCGGTACTTCTACAATTTTATTTAGAGAGTTTTCATCGAGAAGGTTATATACTGATATACCTTCAGTATTCATGGAATGTCCAGTCAGTCCTCTTGCTACAGCGTTGAGTAAAGCTGGTCTTTCTGCGGGAAACATAATGTGGTTCCGTAATTTTTCCAAATCGGCATCAGAGTATATGCCGCTTACAGCAAGTGGTCCTGGGGTTAAATATCTCCATGACAATGCTGCCATAGGTTTTAGCTGATCAGGTGCTAATTGCCTGATTTGTATTTCGGGTGTTATTTGTACCCATGTATCTTCGATTCTGTATAACGTGGGTAGTTCAATACTACATTCACGTTCGATTCCAATTTTGGTAATGATTCTGGATTTTGGTGTGAGAAAGAAAGATTCATTACGTACGGTAATCGGGAGTTCTGTGTAACATTTTTCTGTTCTTCTCACTTTTACTTCCACAGGTATACATTTTATTATTTGCACGGCCTCTCCAGTGGTGACGGCCATGTATCCTGGTCCTTTCATGAGTCTATATGCAAATTCGTCAGGTTGCAGGGTTGCAAAAGATAATGCATTCATTATCACTTGTCTTTCCAGTTCACATTTTTGCGATATAACATTATTGTATAGAGAAGTCATTTGTTGTTTGACATGTTTTTCAATATACACAAATTTCGAATTCATATATGTAAATATGTCGAGGTTATTAACAGGAATGGTTCCTCGGCTGGTGAATGTATTTCCAGGTTTTGCTTCTAAGATGAATAGTTTCGGATGTTCCGTTCGAAGAAGAGTGTATCCACACAGAGGTAACTCTGTCGTTTTCATGAGGGCGAAAGTAATATCTTGAGTCACCAAACTATAGATGACTGGGGAATCTGCTTCGGAAACATCTTCAGTGATTTTATTTGCAGGTCCTTCATACAGTACGTCATACTGATGAAAGTTGCAGGTAGTAGTTGGTATTGACTTCCAATAACTATGTCCATCGTCAGCATCTAGACAGAAGCCATCGATGAGATCACAGGTGGTTCCAGATTTTAGTTTAATTTTTCCAGTATTTAATTGTATGGGAACATATGAAGATTTTAAAGAAATCTTGACGGAGGCTTGTACGACTACGTCATCCCATGTTCCGTATGGATCATTATATTGCGTTCCCTTGCAATAACCATCAACTTGTATGCGTCCAGCAATGGTTATGCTTCTGTATGTTGTTTGATTGACTTTTATGCCAGTGATGAGACTATTATCTCCGAGAGAAAGTGTTCCGTCTTGAAACATTCTGAGGCATTGCATGTATCCAACTTCTTGCACATAATCGGCTCGTCCGTTGTGAACAGCAGAGATGTGTGAATGCATGCCACAATGGTATATGTTTCGAGAAATTTCAACCTTACATTGTATTACTTCAGTGTGACTATAATCCGATAATTGTAAGAGTTGAATGTGGATTTCAGTTGTATTAGGTTTCTTTATATTTAATTCGCATTCTCCCACATCAAGTAGAGAAACGGCTGTTACGTTTAGGTGTTGTCCACCGCAATCGAATCCAATTAGAGCGGCAGTTTTGCTCAGGAATAATATTAGGGTTAGAAGTATCATGCTGATTTCTGTAATGATTACAAATTCAAGTAGATGTAAATATTCAGTATATTATATAATTTGAATAATTACATAGTTACCATTTCTTTCCTTTTACATATGGTTATATAATGTATTTCTACATATATAGTTCTACAAGTGTAGTGGTTATATAAATGATTATAAACGTGTGTATAATATTCGATTGAATACATATATACTTATATTTCTGAAGGCTGATATAGGGCCTTTTATATTGATGTAATATTTCATTGTTTAATGTGTGTTTTTTTTCTTTTTTTTCATATTTTATTCTATGCATATAATTGTAAATATATATATATATTCAAGTATATGGACTTGTGAGTATATATATTTTTTTGTGAGTATATTGCATAAGTATATAGATTTAATATTTATATGATTTTGTAATACTCGATTGGTTAGATGTGCATATATATATAGACATACATATGGGTATAAAAATATAAAGTTATTATTTTACTTATTTGTTTTATTATTATTTTTTTTCGTTCTTTTCTTTTGTTAATTTTCTTGCATAATAGATATATAATTGTAGGTATGTGTATATATATATATATGATTATCATAATGATTATTGATAGATGATTATATATTGATGTATATGTTTTTGCTGAAGCGGGAATTGACCGTATAATTACTATTTAGTCAGAAAACATTTCGTCTAATATCTCAGGATCGTTAGGATCAATTCCAGTTTCTAGTGCAGCATAGTCTATTTCTAAAGTATTGGATACTACGGATATTCCAACTATCGTTCGATACAACTGTTCCTTTTTTGCTTCGTGAATTTTTCGTACAAATTGAAAGTATGCTTTAATACAGGTATCGCAGTTGAAGAGAATTTGTTTCTCTGTACATGAAAATTCTTTACAGTTGGCGCATTTCCGGTTTGGAACATTACCGTATTGAAATGAATGCGTATAACGTGTAACTACTCGATTATAGATAGCGGGATTATAACAGTTAGTACATACAATATATGGACTTTCAAAATTTAATACATCATGTGTCATTATTTTGACGCATTGTATATAAAGAGAGTTAAAAATTGAGTCATTTAGAAATGGATGTGCAAGCGGTTTTGTTTTAAAATGTGGACACATTTCCTTTATGCATAGATTCCTTGTTTGTGAGTTCTACAAAAAGCAAAGACATTTAAGTGGCCAATGTCTCTTCCTTGGTTTCTTTCGAATATTGCTCTTTCCATGTATGAATATACACAATCATTGCATTCAAATATCGGACGCTTGAATTCTAGGGAAGAATTGCAGTACTCACATTTAGGAAAGCTTATATCTCCGTATGTTACCCAGTGGCAAACAATTAAAGCAGCTTTTTTCCTTAATTGTCGCAACCTGTAACACGCGCAACACATATAGGTGCTTTTACGACTTTTCTTTCCTATGAATCTCCGATAAAATATTACCTTTTTACATTCAGCTTTATGAAAATTTGACAGGTGTGGAATAAGATCGTGTATAGGGTGACTGCAGGAAGGCTCATATATATCGTTCATTTTAAATTTCAACAACTCCTGTTAAAGTTAAATTCCAATGCTTGCTCGGTTTGCAAGTAGTAAATCAGGCACTTCCTACACTCAACGAGAGGGGTACATAGAGCTATATATCTATCACACATACAGCATCTAATGTTATAAAGGATACGGGGAGGGAAATAGGAAACGTGATGATAGATTGCAAGTTGCAGGGGTTTGTTTTCATAGAATGTGCAAGAATGGCAATAATAACGATCATTGGAGGGACAGAAAAACCCATTCAATTCTTCATGCAATAGCTTTGAAAGATTGTAGAGGGTTTGATCGGATAGTATTTTAGGCAAGACTTCCATTCGATCGGTTCAATGAAAGTTCTCGTTCTCGCTCTCCTGCTAAATAGAGCAGAAGACACTGTCGGCAATCAACTAGAGGGGTTATGATAGATACATTGCATTCACAAACACAGCATTTAGATTCAGTAATATCAGAAAAGTCTTCAGAAACACTATGGTATTTCAGCTGAGTTTCCGTAATTTCAAAACGTTCTGCACATGAAGGGCAGTAATATTTATAGTCGTTCGATAAGTATGCATCGAATACTTCATGCACTACATGAGATAGAGTATCTGGATTTTCCTCAGAAGACATATTTAGGGAAAATTTAGCTGGAAGGTCCGACTTCGCTTATCGAGAGGTTAGAAGGATGAGTGATTCGGAATATTTCTTCGATGTTCCTTAGACAAACCGTGCAATCAGAAATTGGTCGAATAATAGTAATAGGACGTTGGCAATAAGAACAGATGGTTCTATAAGGATGAGGGGCGATAGAAATTATATGTGTATCGATTGGTAAGAATGACCGTTGAGAAATGGGTGTTTGTAGCAGACAAAAGCAAGCACAACAGTAATGATTATGATTGTTTAAATTTAAATAACCATGTAATTTTATACACAAAGCATTAAGCGGAGGTGTTTGAGACATTGTAGGACATGGTCTCAGAAAGAAGGCTAATAGAACGAAAATTGAAGAATAAGAATGATCATGAAGAAATATATACATATATTTATATACGTATGTGTATGATATTACACCTTATTCTACGAGGTCTACTTCGAAGATTTTAAGAGCTAGCGGATATCTTAAACAATCGACGTGAATTGACGAAGCTTCTAATGAACGGATAAGTTCACTTATTTTCCGAACGCACGCTAGGCAATCATCAATTGGCCTGGTCGCGATGACTACGACGCCACAGGAAGAACAGTAGCTGTCTCTTGCGACGTGACTGTTGATGAATAAGTGCTGGTCTAAAGGCCGATATTGTTGGCGAATAATATTGGTTTTGAGTTGAGAGTAGCACTCGTTGCATAAATTTGTCTCATCCAGGAGACAAATAGCTCCCTTTACGTATGCACAATGTGCGAATAAGAAATTGTCCTTTATAAGGTGCAGGTCTTTCGACTGAGGCTGCGGCTGAGTTGGCTGCCTATGCCAAAGCATCTGTAACAAAGATTGTAATTTTATTAATTCATCCCGGCTGGAGATGAGACATTTTAAGCTTGTTCATGTGCACGATTTTTGTGTGTTTTCCAATTTTAAGTTTGACATTATTAGGAGGTAAAATTTCGATAATTTCATGAGGTCCAGTATATTGGTCAGAAAATTTCCCTTTCCGTGGTTCTTTCAATAGGAATACTTGCATTCCTACTTGAAGTGTCTGTTGTTTTATTGCTCGGTCGTAATATCGTTTACTTCTCTCTTTAGCTTGAATTAAATTTTGTTTAGCCGATATTTGAAGGTCTGTTAATTTATTAAAAAGAGTAATTATATAATCTTGATATGTTGGTTCTACGTTTTCTTCAATAATAGGATGAGCAGAAGGTAGACGAGCTATTCGTCCGAATACTAGTTCGTATGGGGAATAATTGGTTCCTTCATGAACGCTGGTATTGTATGAGAACATAGCGAGTCTGATGTATTCGTCCCAGTTTGCTTCTCTATCTATCTGGGTTTTTAAATACTCCGTTAGCACGTGATGTGATCGCTCTAATGATCCATTTGATTGAGGGTAATATGCTGTAGTTTTAAAGTGTTGAATACGAAATTTTTTCGTTAATTGTCTAATTAATGCGGATAGAAAGTTTGTTCCTTGGTCTGTTAATATAGCACGAGGTGTGCCGTATATACAAATAAATTCTTTTGTAAATGCATCGGCAATAGTTAACGAGGTAGCTTCTGGTAGAGGTATTGCTACAGAATATTTAGTAAGTAAATCTTGCATGGTTAAGACATATTGATTATTATGATCGGTTATGGGAAGAGGTCCCATGATGTCAATGACAATTTATCGAAAGCAAAACCTGGTGTGTCAGTAATGACCATAGGTTGCTTATTTTTTACGCGGGTTAATTTTTTCAGCTGGCAAGCTCGACAGGTTTTTATAAATTCTTGAATGTCTTTTTTCATAGTTTTCCAATTATATCGAGCGCGAAGGCGGTTATAGGTTTTCGTCACGCCTTTGTGTCCGCCATGCGCAGATGCATGATTTTCCTGTATTAGAGCTCCACGTTTTTCTAGTTCGGGCGTTTGAATTAAATTCAAGCATATGGTTATGCGAATCGAAAATTCTTGTAAATATTTTTTAATTTGATTGATAATGTAAGACCACGGGAGGTCATCAAATCGTTCGGTTTTACTAAAGCTTATTGAAGGAAGTTCTATCTCAGTAATAACATCCACTAAAGAGTGAAGACAATTCTTGAGGTTTTGGGATTCTATCAAAGTTCGGTCGTTATATTTAATTGGGAGGGCAATCAGCGTATTTCCTTTAACTGTACATACTTTAGCTCTTTCGAATATTAATTCTTTGTATTTAGGGAGTAGATTAGCTTCTTGGTAGATTTTAGCTCCGGTATCATAAGGATTTCCGTTTTGATAGATGAATATAACATGATTATCTTTCTGTTGCAGGAGATTTCCACGAACTTCTTGCAAACGGGCACGACTCCAAGGAGGTGCTGGAGGGAGATCTGGTGGTTCAGATTGGTAAGGTATAATGTCATGTTCCAAAATTTCCGTATAGTCAGATTCTTCATCTTCTTCAGAATCGGTTACTTCCTCAATAGTAATTCTATGATCTTCGTTAGGTTCTTGTATGAGGGGGTGATTTTGATAATTTCCTCTTTGATTTTCTGGTTCTTCAGGAACATTTGTAATCCTCCTACGTGCTCCTATATTTCCTTGGTTAGAGCTTGTAGGTTGTTGTTCGAGTAAATTGGATTCTCCTGGTGACCGTTGGGGTCTATGTGAAAATATAGATTCGTCGGAGGAATATTCTCCTTCATCTATGAGGAATAAGGGTGCTGTCGCATCTACGGGTGGATTTCTGGATAGAGCATCAGCATTATAATTTAGAGTTCCTTTCTTATACTGAATTTCATATTGGTATTCTGATAATTTTGTTCTCCATTTCCATAACCGTGAGGAAGGATCTTTTATCGAATGTAACCATACCAATGGTTTATGGTCAGTGATGATAGTAAATAATCTTCCATATAAATATGGTCTAAAGTGGTTCACACAGTAGATAATTGCTAAACATTCTTTTTCTATAGTAGAATATTTTTGTTCTGCTGAATTTAAAATTCGAGAAGTATAGGCAATGGGTAGATCTTTTCCTATGGTGCCTTGACTAAGTACTCCTCCTACTGCATATCCAGATGCGTCGGTAGTTAATATAAATGGTTTGGAAAAGTCTGGATATTGTAAAATTGGTTCTGAACATAATGAATTTCTTAAAATATCAAATGCTTCGGTTTGTTTCACTGTCCAATCGAATCTTCTATCTTTCTTCAGAAGATCTGTTAATGGTTTTGCAATCTTAGAGAAATTAGGTATAAATCTTCGATAATAACCGGCTAGTCCTAGGAATTGTTTAATATTTTTCGGATTCTTTGGAGTAGGAAAATTCATAATTGCTTTTATTTTAGCTGGATCTGGTTTAACTCCGTCAGATCCGATTATATGTCCCAAGTACATGACTTCTCGACGTAAGAATTCACACTTATCCGGCTGTAATTTTAAATTAGCAGCTCTTAGCCTTTGCATTAATTTTTCGAATTTATTCTCGTGTTCCTGTAAGGATCTCGCGTATATAACAATGTCATCCATATAGACAAATAATTCATTGCCTTGTAGTCCAGAAAGTACATTATCCATTAGTCTTTGAAATGTTGCAGGAGCATTTTTAAGTCCGAACGGCATCCTTTTGAATTGATAATGTCCATATGGTGTGGAAAATGCAGTCTTGTGTGCGTCTAGTGATGCCATAGGTATCTGATGAAATCCAGAGGCCAAGTCTAATATCGAAAAATACTTTGCAGACCCAAGTTGATCTAATATATCTGTTATGTTAGGTAGAGGATATGCATCTCCTATAGTTTTTTCATTAAGATTTCTGTAATCAATCACCATTCGCCATCTCTTGTTCCCTAAGGAATCAGGCTTTTTCGGTACAATCCATATTGGAGAATTGTAAGGTGATGTAGATTGTTCGATCAAGTCTGAAGATAGTAATTCGTTCACTTGCCTATTGATTTCTTCTTTATGAATAGGGGGAAATCTATATTGTTTCACGTGGACAGGTACGTCGTTGTGAGTTGGAATGTAATGTTGAGCGGCATTAGTCGCTTGAAGATCTTCGCTCGGAAGATGAAATCTATCGGAATGCTTAGAGATTATTCGTCGAACATTTTCTGACTCCTCGGAGTTTAAGTGTTCGAGGCGAAGAAGTTGCAAAATATCTGATGTTCTATCAGTATATGAAGATTGTGTTTGATGGAAATATAGAGGATTATCTATATTTTTAGAGAGGTCCCACAAGGGCTGATACAGAGAAATAGTTTTATTGAGATTCAGTGGCTGAGTCGATCCTTCGGAAGGCCCTAGGGTTCCGGAGGAATTATTATTACAGGTATCAAAATCTTGTAATTCTATAAACGGAACATTAAGAATTATTTCTTCCTCGGAAGTATTGAAGACAGGCATATAAGCTTTTCCATTGTTATTAGTGACGAGAGCTTCGCCGAAATATATGCCATCGACCGGTGTATGACGAGGCACGTATCCATTTTGTTTTTCGGGGTTAGCGATGTAGAAGGAACAAGGAGTAACTGTTCTCTTCCTTAGATGTATTGCATTCGAAATTGAGAATGGAATCTTTGCACCTTCATACTGTAGGTAATTATCTTTATAGTTTAATATAACGGAACGTTCCCTCAGGAATCTGTTCCCTAAGATTCCGTCTTGTGTGAATCCAATAGAATCAGAAATGACGTAGAATTCAGACAATTTTCCAAGTATGCTTATTGAGACAGCTCCTAAAGTAACGATAGTTTCAGATGCGATTCCTTGTAAACATAATGTATTAGATTCATCAAGAACGACAGTAGGTTTTAGACATCTTTGTTTGATAAGATTGAGTCCAGATCCGGAGTCAATCATGAATTTACAATCATTTATTAAATCGATAGAAGTTAGAGTCACCGTCGGTAATTCCATGGATTGTTTTGTATCATTTATTTGGCAGACTCTGTGATTTGCGATGACGTCTCTTGAGGGGTCGTTACATTGATTTTCTTTTGTATAAGATATGTTGGACGTCCTGGCTGTGGGTCGTTCCGGCGGACGTCTGTTCTCAACGGAGCGCCCTGTGCGTTTCCCGAAGTTCCGGGTTGATTTTGCTCCAGAGATTTTCTATAGGCTAGTTTACGGCACTCTTCAATCAAATGTCCAGGAGTCTTACAGTAGCGACAAACTTTTGTCTGGAAATTCTGTGGAGGTGGTACCTTGGCTGGTGTAACAGGATACGGAGGTTGTGAATTTACAACACCATTATTATGGCGGTATCCAGGTCGATATCCATTATTAACATTATTATTTACAGGATTTTGACGAGTGAAATTTCCGACATTATTTGAAGGATCGGCACGTGGCTGGAAATTTGGACGGAATGATGTTCTTTTACGAATGTTTTCAGCTTCTATGGTTTTGGATAACTGTATTGCTGTACTTATTCCCTCTTCGAAGTTTTTTGGTCGTTCTAATTTCACACGTACCAATAGGTCGGAAGGAAGTCCGTTAATAAAACTATTTAATGTAGTTATTTCGATAGCATCTCTGCTTCTTTCACTTATATTGCCAGATAAATCAGACTCTCCATCTATAATTGCGGTACGTAACTCTTGTACCCTTGCAATATAGTCAAATATATTTTCATTCTGTTTCATATAGATATTTCCTAATTCTCCTCTATATTGATCTACCGATTTATTTGGTCCAAATATCGATTTTAATCTTTTCGTTAGTTCAAGCACAGTATGGAACTCTATCCCTTCGATGGCTGAATAAGCGTGTCCCTGTAATTTGTTTATAATTAATTGAACCAAATGATATTCATGATAGGCTGGTATTAAATCGAGAGCTCGTTCGCAGATTTTGCTAAAGTGAAAGACTGACATTTTGTGACCATCAAATCGAGGCACAGTGTCTATAGCATCTTTCAACCGTATTGGAGAAGGTTGATCCATGATATCAAAATGTTGAAAAGTTGGTTGAGAGTATGATCGTTCCTCGCGAGCATGTTGTCGTTCTTGCTGTCCTTCTCTATGAGAACTCTCCAGATTTGCAAGTCTAGAGTTTATTCTTTCAATGCAACTAGTAATTGTGTGCATAGAGGCCATCAATTGTTCTACAGCGGGCTGTTCTTGAGTTCCTGTAGTTTCTCTTTGATTCATCTCTTCCTGCATTTTTGCTATGTGTTCGGCTTTGGCTTGTAAGGCTTCAGCTTGTTCTCTCAGTTGTCTCTCCTTTTCATTTACTTTTTGAGTTAGTATGTCGATTTCTTCGGAGGAATATTGTTTCCTAGTAGCGCCTGTGGCTACAGAACTTGCAGAGCTTGATCTTGTTTGCATAATGATCCTTTAATTTGTTTTCCTTTTTCGTCTTTTCGTTTATATTTTTTCTGTCGACTATCTCCAAAGGTTTAGACTCTTTTGGCAAATCCCACCGCTGCCACCAAAGAATGTTCTACATTTACCTCTTGTTACGTCTCGAGTGTTAATTTAGACTAACTAAATTTTTACTTCTCTTGATCAGAGGTTTCTCTCTCAATTTATTTTCTAGGGCAACCTGCTAAGCCGGCTTTACCCTGGGACGCCGAGAGATAGAGTCTGAGGTAACCTTCTGGGTAGGAGAGTCTTATATCGACAGTAAAATACTCTAGGTTATTCAGTCCTGACCAGATTTCTTTTATTTCTTCCAATTCATGATAGCGATACAATGTGATATATATATATATATATTTCTTTATATTTGTATATGAATGTATATATTACAGGTTAATACATGTGTATACTGATTCCTTTATTATATAGAGAGAGAATGATGTCTAAATGTGGTTTATTGGAATCATTATATTATTTTACAATCGCTTCAGATATGATCCAGGAGAGCATTGATTCTATTGTTAAAATCTCCGTCGTCTTCCTCGGGATCAGAAAAGAGGGGCTCTGGTGTTCGATTTAGTGTATCTCTTTCGAATTCGTCCCAACAGTCCTCAAGGTCCTCCAGGGGTACAGGGGAGTAACTGGGGGGCGAGTAGTTAGACCATAGGGGGAGCTCGGGGGAGAGTATGGCAAGGGCGACACCGGGGGAGAATACGGGGATGGCACTTGGACGCCGACGTCAATCAGAGGCCTTATTTCAGCATTTCGTTCCCAGCCTCGGAGCAATGCTAGCGGTATCCTGCAATCTGCTTCCTCCAAGGAAATGTCACTTGAATGTCCGTCTAAGGATTCAGTGTCCTCCTCTTCTTCTATAATAACTCCTTCGGGGTTATTTTCTTGAGCTTCTTCTTGGGCAGGCTCAGGGCTCGGTTCGATGGTTAGAGGGGCGAACGAGAGATCAAAAGGAATTTCTTCCTGATTATTGTAAGAAGTTAAAATGTTAACCGGGATTTCGTCACGATCAATGAATAATCGTCGAGCGACAGGAGTTCCCGTTATTCTGTTCCTTATAATTGCTCGTCGTCTAACGCGACCTTCTCTGATGGAGAATTCACGATTCAAGATTCGATCTACTCGTCTAGCATTAACCATCTATAATTAATTTCATTGATTGTTAATAAACTCTTTTACGTGAATTTATGATTTATGAAAGGAAAGAATCTACTTACGATGATTAGTTTATTCCTTTATATAAAATCGTATGTTTATGTATATATAAGATGAGGGGTCCTGTGAAGGGGATAATTGAAACAAACGTGTTAGTATGTTACTTTGTTAAAATATTTTTTATAGAGAATGCGTAGAGAGGAAGTGGTTGACAGATTTAATGTTCATGCTTGGATCAGAGCAGCATGATGTAATATTGCTATGGTTCACTGTGTAGTAATAGCGACTTTAATTTATTAATTCGTATTTCAAAATTCTAGGTTGAATCTAAGATTGTCAAAGGGAAAGGATATGAGAATACAGACAATGTCAATCAATGACATAAATCAAAGCGGCTGACTTATATTCTGTGAGTATAAATTATTCGTATTTTCAAAGTGATAAGTCAGTGCATAAAATCTATCGTTTCGACAGATCCTCTAAGAGCCAGTCTTTCATTCGAGGTCAAGTATCGATGTGCAAGACGTCCCGTCACAGCGGCTCAGAATCCATAAAGAAATTCTTCAAGAGAATCCCTTTATGAAAGCGGCAGAGGAGTAGTATGCTACCCAATGCACATCAAGTGACTGACCAGAACGGCGCTACGCTCTAAGTATTGAATACTGAGGACCGGTTGAAATTAAAATAATATTCAACTTGAAAAGAAACTAAATGTCTGTATGAACGGTCAAGGTTCAAGGAAAAATAGTAAAGTAGTAAGTATATAGGTTGAGTTAACATGCGTAGTTGAAATATAGTTAGTTAATTAATTTATGATTTGTAATGGTACTTACCAGAGGATGGATTCTTCAACTCGTAATGACGATGTTCCTTCCCAAGATCGAAGGCACTCAGCAAGTCTCCTAGGGAGGTGTCAGGGTTGATGAGAGAATCGGCAGAAGACCCGGAGTATTATTTAATAATACTTTATTAATAGACTGGTTGGTTATACACTCTCGGTGTCGTAAGTCTCAACGTGACAAAGTTTTATTATAGCGGTACTGCTGGTAAGTCTTCTAGGTGTTTCTCCTTTCAGATTTTTCGATCAACTGCGCGGAGACTGAGGCTCTCGCTCCTAAGGTACTCTCGGATCCCTACTCCTTTCCAGGCGTTGGCGATGGTAGGAGAAGGCGGCGTAGGCGGCTCGACCGTTATTGCTGTCTCTCTTCCTCAAGCGCGTTGTGACGTAGTAGGCGCGCAGTACAGAGTGGGGAACGACGAAGCCGTCTATTATACATTGTGCATCGAATACATTGTTCTTTTATAAAGGTAAGTTTTATAATAATTTATTAGCAACCAGAATTTTTGTAATGCATTCATATATGTTTTTTGATTCAGTAAATTTTCCTCTATTGAATGAGACATGAATGGTTCTTGTACGATGTTCTATTTAGAAGTGAAGTTTTGTCATTAGCTAAATAACAATATAAAATTTAATTAATATTATTAATGATAAATTCTGGCATGTTAAATTATTATAATTACATTGTTAATGTTAGAAAATAATATTTGTATATATAAATGTGGTAGTATAAGATTTAGTAAATCGACAGTTGTTAACAATAATAATTTTCGTGAAGACAATATTTTATAATGAAATAATAATTAATATTGAACGCTCGGAATTATAATATTATTTTAATCTGTTGCAGCGGACGAAGAATACGGCGACCGGATGAAGGGGAGATAAGCTCTTAGTGCAGTTGCACTGAACGAAGGGGAGATAATGAAGTCACTTGGTAAAAACTTTCTTAATATGCTTTGTTCTTTTATTCTTTTAATAATTGCATGCAATATTCTTTCAATAGTCTTTTAAGTCCTTTGACTTCAAAATTTATTTCGCGTATGTATATATGTGTATGTACGTTCATACGTTTAAGAGCTTTAAAATATTTTATATTATTAATTAGCAATATTAATAAGTATTAAAGACTTAGTAATATTCTTATTGAGATTGAGAACAAATCATATGCATGCTATTATACTCTTGGGCTATTATTCTTAAGTCCTCTTGGTCTTAATACTTGGGCTCGAGACAATAGGGGAGATAACAAACATGAAGGGGAGATAAGTTGCGCTTCAACTTATTTGCGACGCTCTTATAAGCTTGAATAATTTATTCGCATATAATGACGTTGAATATTCACATATATATATATGCGTTATTTTTATAATGTTTAAATCATTTCTTTTACTGTCAGTGAGTATATGAAATTATAATATTCTATTTTATTGTATCTTCATTTTTGTCTATGTTCAAATTGTATATTGTAATTTTTAAATTTGCATATGTATATGTGTTACAAAAGTTATATATGTAACGCACAGTATGTTGGATTAATTTTATTTCACGCTTGAAAGACTTTTCACTTCGAAGTCTTCTTCATATAAGACTCGCATACCGAGGGGGAGATAAGTCGGCCGGCGCGAAAAACATTAGGGGAGATAAATCGCGCGTCCGCTCTGTCTTAACGCATTATAATTCTCGCATGCTATTTTATTCTCGTTATAAATTTTTAATGTACCATGAGCAGTTATATGCATATTGATTGTCTTTTCTACATAGGCTTTGTTAAATGGATTAAAATAATTTTAATACCTGAGAATAATTGTTCTTATATGCACATGTTCTCTCCTTTAATTTTTATTAATTAGTTGCATGTCTCTTATTAATTTATTACCATTCGTTGGCTGGTTTAATACTGTCTCTTCTAAAGTTATATTCTTATATTCATTCTCCTCATTTATAACTCTTATTCTCTAGGCCGTATACTAAGCTGGATGATGCAGCTACGCATGACGCTATGCACACCGGATGAAGGGGAGATAACGAATCATGCGAGGCTGACCTTGGTCGAGCATTATAAGGCTCTTATAATTTTTGCATGAGACAAAGAGTTAAGTATAAAATTTATTCATTTATTCTTATATTCATTTCTTATTGACTTTAATAATTTTGAAATATCATACAAGTCGTTTAGCATATAATTTCGTTATGAATTTATTAATATTAATTATTAGTTTTATTTAAGATCATTTATTATTCCTTATTAAATTTATTTTCAGACAATTAGACGACCACGACTGCGAGTATAAGTCTTGGCGTTACTATTATGTGGTGCCTTTTACTCTGCTATATTCTTTCGTAAGTATTTCCTTTCGAGACAGTTGCTAATTCGATCATGCATATTCTATATTGAAACTTGCGTAGGTACTTTTATGAAAATCATTTATTAATTTTATATTCGCGCTTTATATTCATTTTGTAAGATTGAATTATTAAGATTTATATTTCTAAAAGTCTCATGTATAGGTTCGTGCATATTCGCTTTAGTTTTTATATTTTATATTTGAGATTATCAATGTAATAATCATTCTTTAACTAGCTTAAATGATGCTTCTACAGAGTTATTAAAATTATAATTACCTTGTCAGTATATATAGATTGAATAATTCATTCTTTTCAGATGGAGCCTTGCATGTACGTTGGAAGGAGACTATATATCGTCAGTCTATACTATAGTACTTCTATAGAAAGCGATGAATAATATAAGTAAGCATAAGTATTTTCTCTTATTTATTTGGCTCAACAAAATGATTTACTGTCATCGGGAGTTATTGTATAATTATTTAAATAAATAAATCAATATATTGGTATGCATCGATTTTTAATTCCATTATGTATTTCCTTGATATAAATTTTGACAACAATGGTCAGGTTCATTTTGTTGTTCCTTTAGTTTGTGTATATATATAATCTACTTCTATTATGTGTCTGGCTATGCGGTTAGTTCTACTAGTATACGATTTTATTTGTTGAATATATATAATAACGAACGAATTAATCATGGTTTAATATGTATATATTGAATAAAATATGAGTTGAATAATATTTGATTATTGAAATAAGGAAAGAAATAGAAAAGTAAAGAAAAAATTTATGCTTATAATATTTTTGTTGCGGGACGTAACATCCGCGACACTCCGGGACGTAACAAATTTGGTGACAGCGTGGATCAAAAACTCGTAGAATTCATTTAAAGGATACTCGCATGAAAAAACAGGCAAACCGAGACGAAATGAAACGATACAAACAAACTTAAGAAAAGACGGACGAAGGAAACCGCGCTCCCTAAGAAAGGAAAAACTACGAAGAAACGTGCGAGATCTCATTTCCACAGTGCCGATAAACGGGCAAAAGAAACGCGGCAACGCGACCGAGGCGGAACAACGATGACTGCGCGAAGTAGAAACGCGCGAGAATGATACAGCCGCGAAGAACTCGACCAAACGCGACATTCGGAAAGAATGCTCGACGATACGACGAACAAGCCGAAACAACGACCTCGCCTAGGAACACACGATCTCCTAAGGTAACTTCCGGCCGACGAACTCGTCACCACGTCGACGGAATAACCTTATCCCGTTTACAAGGCATGCCCGTGCCAAGGAAATAATACCTCGCAGAAAGGAACTCACTACATATTAATTACGCGGCGCGCCTACAGGCGTGAGAGGCCTCGACAATATACCCACTGATCACCTTAAACGCCGTCAAAAAGATCGATAGGAAAAGCGAATTGAAGACAATCCACCCTTGCAGACCTCAGAACTCGATTACAATCGATCTATATTGCCAGAGGAAAGATAATGCCGGGAAACGATACCAGCAACAACGGCACCTGCTAGGAAGCCGAATAAAACTTGCTAACCCGATCATTTGCAAAGGACTACCATTGGAAATTCGGTACAAATGGGAGAGAGCTATATAACCCTTGAAGTTTTCGGCCGGAAATAATGCGAAGGAACAGGAATTGGACAGACTCGATTCGCACCGCGATTAAAAATTATGAAGCGGAACCAAATACAACAGGAGGGCATACGCACCCCCACCCACACGAACAGGAACTAGATCGACCAGGCGACAAGCCCGACAAATTAAACAATCGCACAATTACAACAGGACCGCAAAATATCCCGCGAAACCGGCATCCAACGCGCCGCGAGAAGAGTACCCGGCGTCAGTAATTTCCTTAACAAATACACCGCGCGATCCTCCCCCGAGAACAGCAAGCCGCCCGGAGACGAGCCAAAAGCAATGTAGATATTGCAAAAATTTCGGGCACGAAATCGATGAGTGCCGTAAACGCGCCTATAATAATGCCCGGCAAAACGACCAGGGAAACCTGCAGGGCCCCGCGAGACCGACGGGCGATACTCGCCAAGGGCCCCGACACGCGAAATACGCCCGGTAAACCCGATCGAAGCGACTTCCGTTGGAACACCGAATAGCCACTCTACATCCACAAAGCTTCACAAGCGCTCCCACCGTCGCGTTAGCCGCTGACGGGCTCCTACAAGAAACCATTTTTCTAGTAGACACGGGCGCCTCTCCTAATCTCGTCAAAAGACGAAACATACATCCCGAAACTGAGATCTATAACACCGACAAGTTATACCTTAGCGGCATAACAGAAGGTAAGATCGAAACAATCGGGTCCATACAAATTCAATACAAAGGCCACCCTCTCGAACTACACGTAGTAAACGATAACTTCCCGATACCACAAGAAGGTATCCTAGGGAACGATTTCCTCCGAGGAGCCTCAACCATACACTTGAAAGAAAAGTACGTCTCGTGGAAAGGAACCCAGATACCTTTTGCAGAGCACGAGACTCTCGTTATACCCGCCAGATCACGCGCAACCTTCTATGTCAAGATACGAAACCCGGGAGTCACGACAGGATACATCCCGCGACTTAGCGTCTGCAAGGATGTCTACCTGGGAGAAGCACTAGTGACGAACCAAAACGGTAAGGCATACCTACACGCGGTGAATTCCGGCGATACGGACAAGAAATTGACCATACCGACGGTCGAGCTACAGGAGATAGAGACCGCGTCGAGCGACCCGCTCATTGAAAGCGAAGCCGAACACACAACCAGTGGAATCCTGGCGGTTTCTGCCAAACCAATCTCGGAAAATCATGTCCGACTTCAAGCTATCCGAGACTCGCTTCGCTTAGAACATTTGAACCAAGAAGAAGCCAACCACGTATCGCAACTAATCCTAAACCATGACAGCCTATTTCGATTACCGACCGATAAGCTGGAACACACTGCTGTCATATCACACAAAATTCCCACGACCGACGAACACCCCATCAACACAAAACAATACCGCTTCCCACCAATCCATAAGGAAGAAATAAACAAACAAATCACTGAACTCCTAAATAACGACGTTATTAAACCATCCGATTCCCCTTATAACTCCCCTCTCTGGATAGTCCCAAAAAACCCGACTCTAAGGGTAACAAGAGGTGGCGCATGGTGATAGACTACCGCGCGCTAAACGAAAAAACCATAGGCGACGCGTACCCTCTACCAAATATCGCCGAAATACTGGATCAACTAGGCAGTGCAAAATATTTCAGCGTTTTCGATCTCGCATCCGGTTTCCACCAAATACCTATGGATAAAACGCATGCGAAGAAAACCGCGTTCTCCACTCCCCACGGGCACTACGAATTCAACCGTATGCCCTTCGGCTTGAAGAACGCACCCGCAACGTTCCAACGACTCATGGACCAAGTCCTATCGGGTTTGCAAGGAGCCGAGCTCTTCGTCTATCTCGATGACATTGTGTTATACGCGAGCTCCCTACGCGAACATGAACTCAAGTTCAATAAATTAGCGGAGAGATTAAAGAAAGCCAACCTAAGACTGCAGCCCGACAAATGTGAATTTCTGAGAAAAGAAGTCGGATATTTAGGCCACATTATCAGCGACAAAGGCGTAAAACCGGATCCCGAAAAGATCCGCGCAGTAAGGGATTTCCCCAGGCCAAAGCATGCAAAAAACATTAAACAATTCCTGGGCCTCGCGGGCTACTATCGTAAATTTATCCCGAATTTTTCCAAACTCGCGTTCCCCCTCACGGAATTACTAAAGAAGGATCGTGAATTCAAATGGAACCCGGAACAGGAACAAGCGTTCACCACTCTCCGCGATTCCCTGTGCACGCAACCCGTCCTGCAGTATCCCGATTTTACCAAACCCTTCGTTCTCACAACCGATGCCTCGGGATACGCCATAGGCGGGATACTAAGTCAGGGAACCATTGGAAAAGATTTACCTATAGCCTATGCGTCACGCTTGCTTAATGACGCAGAAAAAAATTACTCCACAATAGAGAAAGAGCTTCTCGCTATTGTGTATTGCGTGAACCACTTTCGTCCCTATCTATATGGACGAAAGTTCGCGCTAGTGACGGATCATAAGCCACTCGTGTGGCTACACTCTGTAAAGGATCCTACCTCTCGACTCGTCCGCTGGCGTTTAAAATTGGCCGAGTACGAGTATGAGGTAACGTACAAAGCGGGAAAGACTAATGTAAACGCGGACGCACTTTCGCGAAACCCCATCCCTATATCCGCCAGAGGAAACTCTCAAATCCTAGTCCTCGAAAATGAACCTCTGTCAGCCGAGTCAGATGAATCTCTATTTTCCACAGTGCCAAAACCGGGCACTAACGAAAGCGGCACGCCGACCAATGCGGAAAAAACACCCCCGACCTTGCCCTGCGAGCAGCTAAACGAAGCTGAAGAATATGTAAACAGCGAAAGCGAACTCGGCACCAAAAGCGACACAGAATATGAAAGTAGCTCCGAGTCCGATGACGACGAACAAGTGCTCGAAAACCCGAACGAACCCGCCACTATACGAAATCCAACGGGACCTAACATAATAACGATCCCCGACAATTTCACCACGCGACGCGATAACCTTGTTATTTTCACTACGCAGCAAGGCATCCCGATCGACCAAGGGGCTCGCATGCTCGCAGAAACGAATTCATTACCTTTAATTAGAGACGCGACACTAGGCAGAGCCCGCGTCGACCGGAATGGCTCGCGACGAATCATATCTTTAATCGTCAAAGATAGAGTGTCAGGAATAACGGAAAAGGAGATTATTAAGGAAACAATCCACTCCTTGCTAGACGTCGTCACCGAACTCGATCTACAATCGATCTCTATTGCCAGAGGCAACATTGATAATGTATCCTGGGAAACAGTATACATGCAAATTATTCGAATCCTGAGCGAAACCAGAATTAAAATTTTCGTTTGTAAAAATGATATTACCATACCAGCAGAAGGAAACAGACAGCAAATTCTCTCGGAGAACCATTGCTCTGCCGTAGGCGGACACAAGGGTGTTACGAAGACGTATAACCGCATAAAAAAGAGATATTATTGGCCAGGAATAAAAGCGAGCGTTGAATTATATATAAAGAATTGCCGCGCTTGCCAATTAAAAAAATTAGTAAGAACAAAAACTCGACAACCTATGATACTTACCGACACCCCTGACTCCGCCTTCGACAAAATCTCCATGGATATCATGGGTCCTTTACCAACGACACATTCAAACAATTCTTACATACTTACTATACAGGACCTGTTAACTAAATACTCTCTCGCGATACCGCTCCAACGCGCCGGAGCCATAGAAGTAGCCGATGCGCTCACTAATGAATTTATATGTATTTTCGGAGCTCCCAAGGCAATCCTGACCGACCAAGGACTGCACTTCCTAAATAGTCTTATGCGAAACGTCGCGCGTAAATTTAAGATTAAACACTGTAAAACCACAGCGTATAGACCACAAGCCAACGGTTCAGTCGAAAGATCGCACCAAGTCTTGTGGGAATACCTGAAGCAATTTGTAGACAAAAATAGCGAATGGGATAAATGCTTAAAACCCGCATCCCTCTCATACAATACAAGTGTTCACGAAGGCACCTTGTATACTCCGCACGAGCTCGTGTTCGGTAAAATGGCACGAACTCCCACGAGCGACCCCGCTATCACAGACACAACGAACGAAAGTTATACCGAATATCTCTCAACACTCTTTAATAGGATTAAAGACGCACAAGACATCGCACGCGAAAACCTAACACGCGCCAAAGAGAGATCCAAAAGATATTATGACCGTAAAGTTAAGGCTTGTAACGTTAAGGTAGGCGATAGCGTATACCTCCTTAGAGAACCCTCCAAAGGGAAACTAGGGGACCAGTACGTAGGCCCCTATAGAATTTTAGAAGTTCGTAAGAACCATAATGTAAAACTAGCTATTAGCGCCACCAGAACCCGTGTAGTACATGTAGATAAACTCAAGCACTCGCCCCACGACGCCCCCACCACGGAAGATTCCCCCACTCCAGAACCACCATATCAACGGAAGCCGGACGGAGGACCGACTATAACTCCGCCAGACACCGAAGCGTGAAGGTCGCCGCATTCACCATGGATCACTGGTTCTGTATCACCGCCTTGATCCTGTCGCTACCTGCTGCATCGTACTGCCTCATCGGGTATGATTGCGGAGGACAAGGACTGAATATCACCACCTTATCGCTCTTGGACATAGGCAAATGTGCCGTCGACGATATAGAACCTAAGAAAGAGACTACTTACGTACAACTATTACAACAATCAACTTACGATCGCACTCATGTGATACAATGTGGGATGCATTCCCACGTCTCAATAGTTCGAGGAGGACGCCGCCAATACACGATCGAACTCAACGAGCCCATCTGCAAAAAACTGCAGAATACCGGAACCATAGACATCGGGACAGGACGGAAAAGCATCCTCCAATCCTTCAAAAGAAACAGCACAGACATACGAAGCGTCACCCTCGCAGGTACCACCGGAATGGACGGAAGCTGCAAGGGAACTCAATACTCAGACGCCTACGGGACCTGGGAAGACGCAGTCGCCCAAGCTATCGTGAAAGTAACCCTACGAGATTTTGAAGCAGTAGTCGACCGCAACGCAAACGAGTTAATCCTGCCTTCTGGGATACATTGCAAAGCACTAGCAGGTTAGTCCGGAGTGTCGCGGAGCTACAGGGTAGTCGGACACGACAGGACTGATCGCTTTTTCGGGTCAAGCAAACCTACGCGGTTCTTCCCGGGGATACGCGCGATCTGAATAACTCGGACTTAATCTTCGATTCGGAGCCGGTGGATTCTCCTCGGGGATGCAATGGAATTATAAGCTACCGTCTTGGTAGGGGAAAAATTCGCGGAACGCGAAAGGTAATCAATGTATTGTTGTGAGCACTCCCCGCACTCGTCACTGACTCTGCATCCACTTAATCGACTACCGCAGGAATTACAGGCGACTCCAATACATTCGCCAATTACGAGTTGGTGTTTAATTATATATGAGTATTGTTGGTGTTCTCCGACCAGGAGTAGTAACAACAGGGCAAAGTGCGTTTCGGTATATCATGGAAAATCCGCACGCCTTTTGACAATAGCTAGGGTTTCGAGGAGAAAGGGGGGAGTGGATAAAATTCTTAAATCCGTGATGACCATTAGGAGAAGTATAATTTAACCGAAAAGTGCTTAGAAGTTGAATGCCGAGAACGACCAACGGAAAATTGCTACAATGAGATTTCCAGTAAGCTACAAGAACCAGACATTCTTCATGCTCCCAAGAACAAGAATACTCACCAAAAAGGGCACGCAAGAGACTGCAACGAATTCTGCCAGTGATGTACGACATACAAGCAGCTGGTACAGACCGATTCCGCGACCGCAGGAAGCAGCAACCCCCTCCATCATCCAGCCGCTAACAAAGCCCACCTGGAAATACCTGAGCCCCTCCTCTCTCGCCACTAGCGGCATCTATACAAGTGAAGACTTGGACAGGCTCAGAGACCACATAATGTTTCCCATGGAAAAACCCTCAATGCTGAATACAATAGCAAGAGGCGCTATGGGACGGGAAATTCCCCGAGGAAGCATAACTATGCTAAACCTTCTGGATGAAGAATCACTGGATCGAATAGCGGAGAACGCAGGACAAAAATTATGGAAAGGATTCATTACGTTCGGGTCAGCCAGCGCCGGAGTAATAGGAATCTTCATAATAATCCGATTAATAAAATTAATAGTGGACACCATCATCCATGGCTACGCTCTACACTCGATATACGGGTGGAGCCTCCATCTATTAGGAGCAGTCTGGACATCGGTGACGCACCTGCTGTTGCACCTAGGGACGCCAAACCAGCGAGTGGACCGCAGAAACCAACGCCCCCCTAAGAGCCCTCCCACGACCCACGAAAATCTACCCCCTGAAACCCACTCAGCCTCGGACGAACTCTATCCCCTGGCCCACAAACCCCGAGGAAGTGAAGTGAAAAAGAACAATAGCGAACTGCGTAAATTGTTAGTCGACGGCGAGTAGAATAAAACCTAAATAATATGATTAGAAATAAGATAGAAGTAAAATTGCGGTAGAACTTTAGTTTTAGTACGTCTTTGTAACTCCGCCTAAAGGTAAAATTGCGAGCTAAGAGCGAAAACTAACCTAAGTAAATGCATGTTAAATTTAAGCGCAAAATGCTGGGCCATGGCCCAACATTTTATTTTTAAGGGGGGAGGTGTTATATCCCGCGCCTAAATTTTCCGCGAATTTCACTGCAAAAACGACTAAGTCCATTCTAGCGCGTTTGAATCACGCGCCTAGGCGCGCCATGACACCGAACCTCATCCTGCGGCCGAGCGCGGCGCCGCAGTAGTATAAGCTTCCGCCGAACGCCGAGAGATGGCGCTCATCTCGGGCCCCTCTCTCTCGGAGTTCCCCACTCTCGACCGCCGCAGCGGCCGAGCCGCCGAAATCAAGGGACCTCAGAGCGGGCCCAGTCTCAGCCAGTCGACATCGTGACTTCGAACCGAAAAGATCTAGCTCCCAAGCGGAACTCTAATACTAATTCCAATTTCTAAATCTAACTCTAAATTCTAAGTCAAACTCTAACTTTAAGATTTTTGTACAAGCTCATATATACCAGTGTCTAGAATATATTCTTCTTTTATTTGATATATCAACGTCGTGATTATTTATCGAATCCTACCTTGCATTTAGTTGAGATTTCTCACCAGGCACGCATTCATTTGTAGTAAATTCTAAATAACATTGTGATCTTGGACCATCGATATCTGTCAGAGAGGACCACCGCTCACGGATATAGCTGAGATATTTTCAATCAGTGAGGACCACCGCACATTGAACAATAGCGAAGCTACGATTAATCCAAGAATCATCCAATTGTTTAAAATACAATAATCAATATCGCAATCTTGGACTTATTCTATCTGTCAGAGAGGACCACCGCTCACAGATATAGCTGAAATATTCTTGATCAGTGAGGACCACCGCACATCGAGTAATAGCTAAGCAATAATAAATCCAAGAATGTTTTTTTATTTATTTAAATCATAATGCCTAAAACTCGCCGTGCCGGGAGAAAGAACCAACTACGCCGACTACGTCGCCATTACGAGTGCTCCGCGGATCGCTATACGCGCATCATTGATAATTATTTAGATCCGGAATACGAACAATTAATTGCAAACAATTCGAAAGTGAAGTGCAATACTGTGTGGCCTGAGAAGCTCACACCCATCGATACAGACGTCACCCCATTCCGGCCTGCCACCACCCTCCCTGGAGACCCACGAGGTGCATCACGTGTCTTAATCAATCACGGCAGCAAGCAGGAAGCCGAGCGATCCTGAGGAAACTTCTAGAATCTTCTCGAAGGTAAGAAAATCTTGTTCGAACGCGTTCGTCGAGCCCTTTGTCTCCTAAAATTTACGACCGCGCCCCGACCCTTCGGCGCCGAGACACATCCCAACGCGCCTCATACACATCGGAATTAAATCGCCAACGCCGTGCCGCGGATAAAACGCGATCCCGTGGAATCAGAGCAACAAAATTGATATTAACGCTAATAAATAGTCATCAGAGACTCCCCTGTCGTCGAATTAATTCGATTCGCGGTTTAATTCGGCCCCGAAACGCGTTTTCTAAAGTTTGATTCACTGGGATTTAATCCGACGACCTAGTGACCTACTTTCGCTTTGGCATTTAACGCGTGACCTATATATTTTGACCTAGTGACCCAGTGACCTACTTCCAGTTCTGGGATTTAATCCGACAGCCCAGTGACCTAGATAAATTTTCTCGATGACCCAGTTTTCGAAAATTCGCTTTCCGATCCGATTTTCTCGGCAAAACCAACTTTCTAAGCACTTTTCGCGTTAAATTCATACTTCCCCTAATGTGTCATCACGGATTTAAGAATTTTATCCACTCCCCCCCTTTCTCCCCCCTCGAACAACCCCTAGCTTATTGTCAAAAGGCGTGCGGATTTTCCCATGATATAACCAGAAACGCACTTTGCCCTGTTTGTTACTACTCCCTGCCGTCGGGAGAACATCAACAATACTCATATATAATTAAACATCAACTCGTAATTGGCGAATGTATTGGAGTCGCCTGTAATTCCTGCGGTAGTCGATTAAGTGGATGCAGAGTCAGTGACGAGTGCGGGAGTGCTCACAACAATACATTGATTACCTTTCGCGTTCCGCGAATTTTTCCCCTAACCAAGACGGTAGCATTATAATTCCCATTGCATCCCCCGAGGAAGAATCCACCGGCTCCGAATCGGAAGATTAAGTCCGAGTTATTCAGATCGCGCGTATCCCCGGGAAGAACCGCGTAGGTTTGCTTGACCCGAAAAAGCGATCAAGTCCTGTCGTGTCCGACTACCCTGTAGCTCCGCGACACCCCGGGACGTAACAAAAGCGTTCATTTCACGTTAGTGCGTCAAATAGGCGTGCGTTATTAGGATTAAAAGCATCCATTTCTACTTAATTCAGTAGTTCGCATCATCGCATGCTATCTTGAAAAAAAGCGTTTAATTCACGTCAGTACGTCGCATAGGCGTGCGTTATTCGGATTAAAAGCATTCATTTCTCCTTAGTATAGTAGTTCGCATCATCGCATGCTATCTTGAAAAAAAGCGTTTAATTCACGTCAGTACGTCGTATAAGCGTGCGTTATTCGGTTTAAAAGCATTCATTTTTGGCTAGTTCAGAACTTCGCATAATCGCATGCTATCTTGAAAAAAAGCGTTTAATTCACGTCAGTACGTCGCATAGACGTGCGTTATTCGGATTAAAAGCATTCATTTCTGGTCAGTTCAGTACTTCGCATCATCGCATGCTATCTTGAAAAAAATCGTTTAATTCACGTTAGTATGTCGCATAGGCGTGCGTTATTCGGATTAAAAGCATTCATTTCTGGTGTTACGTCTTACTTCTCCAGTTTTCGGTAACTATTCCCTCACTCTCTGATTCTAGGATCAGACCTGCTGGGCTTACCATACAGATGAGCGAAGTGCGTCTCCCAATTTATCTTTTGAGGCAATCTACGCAATGCCGGCTATACCTCGGGATCGCCGGGAGCTCTGGACCTAACTGCTTTGATTGGATCGCTGGATTTATCTGCTTTCCGAAGGATTATGCTTGTGGATCGTGCGTGTTAAGAAATAAAAGTTCACTTTATTGTAGGAAAAGTACAAATTTGTATATTTATTTAATATCCTTTAGTACATATTTATTCTTTGGTTTCTCTCCTTGGTCGTTGGTACATATAGCAGATCAGAGAAAGATGAAGCTGTCCAGTATATTAGAGAGAGAAGATCATATAAGGAGACATGTTAATTATATACCATCGCAAATAATTAAAATAGAGTTGCGCAGATGCAGCGGTAAAGTATCGCGCAGATGCGGCAACAGTTCATGAAATACAAGAAATCAATTGATTTGAATAAAATGTTTCATATAATAAAATAATTCAAATTAAAATAATTCAAATTGCCAAATGTTCAATTTAATAAAAGATTTTAATTTAATAAATGAATTTAATTATATTATAATAACTTTTATGATGAGTCATACAATGATGAGTCATACGAATATAAAATAAAATAAAAATGAGTCATACAATGATGAATCATACGATGATGAGTCATACAGCAGGTGTTCGTTAACAGAATATTTCAATAAATTATATGATGAGTCATACGACGATGAGTCATACAAATATAATTTTAAATAAAATAAATTAATTAATTTGTTAAAATGAAATAAAATAATAAAGTTAATAAAAGTGAATTAAATCATTGGCAAATTGCTTCAATACGAATATGCGATGTACTATTGAAAGTTGTTCACAAAATGGCGGACTGCCATGAAATATGGTAAAATAAAATGGCAGGTTCCCCAACTCCTTATATATTATACATGAAAAAATATATGTAGATTCATAGAAATTTCTGGACTTTCGGTAGGTAGGAAAATAGATTGCTTTTTATTTCGTTTATTATAATGTTGAAGGAATACAGAGGTACTGGAAAATGAAAGGATAGATACCGTATCGGCTTGCTTAGCCTTCAATCAAATAGTTAAAATGATTCCTTTAATAATATTCGTTTGAATCTCGCGCCGAGAATCTAGTGATAAAAAGAGACAGACATACTACCGTTATATGTGATTTTCATGAATGTACTTAAGGAAGTCTGTTCGGAAATTGAAATCGATTATAAATTCGTCTTTATGATGAAGCTCTTTAATGAGTCTTCGATAATTCGTATTAATGATTCAATTAATAATACTAATAATATCTTCGATAAATCTTTATGTATCAGACGTGTAATTGCAATATTATTTCAATTGTTTAATTATAATTGCGTATAGGCATCTCAAGAGTAGACATAGATGCAATAATTGATCGTAGTAGATCGTAATAAAGAGATAGTAAATGTAGTAGAATATCGTTGCGAATCACGAGAGTAAAGAAGTATGTAAAATAAAAGAAATAGGTACTTACCAATGAGTACTGCAGAGTGAAGTTGAAGATCTCCAGGGAGGACAGTCTACCTCGGTGACGTCGCTGTAGGAGAGTTGAAGGAGCCGGTGATGAATGACTGGCAGAAGACTCAAGTGATGATAAAATAAAACTTTAATATACTTTGTTCCAAGTACAAAGATTTGACAGTTCTCGGACTAAGTCCTTTTTGGCTCAAAAATAAATACTCGTGACTGCGTGAAGGTTATACGTTGAAAGAACTAAGAGTCAAATCGAGTCAAATGCGAAGAGAGTCGCTCTGCATGGGTTTTTATAACGGGATTCCTACTTTTTGGGCAATTGTCGCAGAGTGGGAGCAGGTTCCTTTTCGCAGGGCGGAGTCTCTGATGATTGGTTCCCCTCTTAAAATTGGATGCGTGCGCAGCTTTTCATCGGTAGAAGGGTGATGCGTGCGCAATTTTGCGTAGGCGTTTGAACGATGATTGCGTCCCCGTTTTTGGGTCTTGAGGTGGTGGGGGAAGTAGAGTAGCCAATCAGGAAGTAGCAAAAATTCTGATGCAACCGGATGCGGTGAGTCATCGATGAGTCACTTTTGGCAACAATTCTTCTGATACTTGATATTTTTCTTGAAGGTTATCAGTGACATTCGATATTTTTTCGTATAATTTATGTGACAGGTATCCTTCGATTAAAATAGATTTGCGTCGCCGAATTGTCGCACCGGCTTATCTTTAAATTATTATAAATTATTTAACTGATGAGCTCATGGTCGAATCTTTGTTATAAACAATATGAATATGCGTATTTAGTAACGCATATATAGTATATGTAGACGGCTAAATAAAAGTATCTATAGTATGTGTACGTATAAGAAATATGTTTTACCAACAAGACTTCAAAATTTGTAAGAATAATGGAATTTAACATTTGGACCTCCCTGTAGATTAGGGAGTCGAAAATATATGGAATTATGTAAAAACATGTGTAAATATTCGGCTGTGGTCCTCAAAATTTGGGTTTAGAGATTTATAATGTATCAGGATAGTATATTCTCATAGGAGGTATACGTCGGTAAGTCGGTAAGTTAGTATGTCGGTAACTTCTGAATTTAAATAAAATTAAAGTATTAGGATAGCATGTATATGAAAGAGGCATGCTCCTAGTGAAAGAATATATATATAAATATATATATATTTGTTGGTTAATATCTTTAAAATTAAAGTTTTAAAATTTTAAAGTATCAGGGTAGCATATTCATAAAAGAGGTATGCTCCTGGTAGAACGTCGGTAACTGGTGGGTCGGTAAGTCGTTGGGTTGGTAAGTTACCATAAGTCGGTAAGGTAGTAAGGTGTCGGTAACAAAAAGTCGGTATGTTACCATAGGTAGGTAAGGTAGAAAAGTGTCGGTAACAAAAAAGTCGGTAAAGTAGAAATCTGTTTTATCATCAGTCGGTAAGGTAGGAATTTCCTATATTATCATTTATCCTTGGTCGGTAAAGTAGGAATTGACTTTACCATCCCATGTAGAAAGGGTTGAAGTCTTGCAGGCTCTTTAAAAGTATAAGAGGTTACTATTCTGTAGGCGCTGCTTATACTGTATTAAAGGTATAAGTTTTTAGGCGTTTGTATATACGATATAGAGTCTGTAGGCGCTTTAAGAGTATAAACGGCTGCGGTTTTGCAGGCGCTTAATAGAAGGAAGATCAATAAGGCTATTTAATATGAATTATAATGCTTTTCTAGGCGAAAGAATATTGTAATTGCAGTAATTAGAGTGAATTATTTGTATTATAGCGTTTTTGATCCCCTTATAAGAGCTGAAAATAATATAAGATTAGTATTAAAGTATTTAATATAGAATTTTACTGTATGTATATATGATCAACGTTATATAGGCGCATTGAGAGTAAATAGTGTTGAAGTTTTATAGGCGCGTTTCATCTCTTAAGCCATGCAGGCTTATTGCAATTTGTATTTTATGAAAAATAAGGCAAGAAGATCAATGTGCTATTTACTATAGAGTTTTAATATGAATTTAAAGAATCTTTTGCACATGTAATGTGGGTTCATTATATAGAATAATTAAATATAACTGAGTTTTCTTTATATAAAGAGTGAATGAAGTATTTTTAGAAATATTCTCTTTGTATGAATAATACAGCATTTTGATCTTCTATAATTTTATATTATTATTCGATTATATAATAGCAAAAAACTAACTCGAGAGAGTATATAAGTAGTAATGTAATGTGATTATATATTGATTATATATTTAAAATAAATTTTTGTAGCGGGACGTAACACTGGTCAGTTCAGTACTTCGCATCATCGCATGCTATCTTGAAAAAAAGCGTTTAATTCACGTCAGTACGTCGTATAAGCGTGCGTTATTCGGATTAAAAGCATTCATTTCTCCTTAGTATAGTAGTTCGCATCATCGCATGCTATCTTGAAAAAAAGCGTTTAATTCACGTCAGTACGTCGCATAGACGTGCGTTATTCGGATTAAAAGCATTCATTTTTGGTCAGTTCAGTACTTCGCATCATCGCATGCTATCTTGAAAAAAATCGTTTAATTCACGTTAGTATGTCGCATAGGCGTGCGTTATTCGGATTAAAAGCATGCATTTCTGGTCAGTTCAGTACTTCGCATCATCGCATGCTATCTTGAAAAAAAGCGTTTAATTCACGTCAATACATCGCATAGACGTGCGTTATTCGGATTAAAAGCATTCATTTCTGGTCAGTTCAGTACTTCCATCATCGCATGCTATCTTGAAAAAAAGCGTTTAATTCACGTCAGTACGTCGTATAAGCGTGCGTCATCCGGATTAAAAGCATTCATTTCTACTTAATTCAGTACTTCGCATCATCGCATCCCATCTTGGAAAAAAGCGTTTAATTCACGTTAGTACGTCATATAGGCGTGCGTTATTCGGATTAAAAGCATTCATTTCTACTTAATTCAGTAGTTCGCATAATCGCATGCTATCTTGAAAAAAAGCGTTTAATTCACGTTAGTACGTCGTATAGGCGTACTTTATTCGGATTAAAAGCATTCATTTCTGGTTAGTTCAGTAGTTCTCATCATTGCATGCTATCTTGAAAAAAAGCGTTTAATTCACGTTAGTACGTTGCATAGGCGTGCGTTATCCGAACCAAAAGCATTCATTTTTGGTTAGTTCAGAACTTCGCATCATCGCATGCTATCTTGAAAAAAAGCGTTTAATTGTCGTTAATACGTCGCATAGGCGTGCGTTATCCGTACTAAAAGCATTCATTTCTACTTAATTCAGTAGTTCGCATAATCGCATGCTATCTTGAAAAAAAGCGTTTAATTCACGTTAGTACGTTGCATAGGCGTGCGTTATACGAACCAAAAGGATTCATTTCTACTTAGTTCAGTACTTCGCATCATCGCATGCTATCTTGAAAAAAAGCGTTTAATTCACGTTAGTATGTCGCATAGGCGTGAGTTATCCGAATTAAAAGCATTCATTTCTACTTAGTTCGCATTATCGCATGCTATTGTTACGTCCCGCAATAAAAAATTTTCAAAATCTTTATACTACACTATATCGCATATTAAAATTCCAAAACTATATCTATATCATAATCTTTACCTACTATTGTTATATAATAACGTCTATATATATATATCTGTCCCTCGCTGACAGCATATGTGTAGTACACTCATTGAAAGTCGCTACAGAATACCTGAAAATTATAGAAAATATCAATAAAATGTCACAATATTATCATATCGTTATTACTCTCTATAAAATTTCGTTATACTAGTGGAACCAACCGTAAAACCAGCATTAGCAAATATATTTAAATATATATATATATATATATATAGACAAAATCTAACAAAATGGACCTAACCGTTATCATTGGAAACCTATTGAATAAACTTTAATTAAAAATATTGAAAATCATAAAGCCATAATAATGTAAGGAATTTCAAATCTAAAATATATATATTTACAAATATCTCTCATTATTCAAACAATCAATCGTAATGAAACAGATTCGATAACGATTCATTTTGTTAACAAAAAAAAACACAATAGATGAAATAACAAAAAAAACAATATATGAAAGAAAAGAAAAAGAAAATATATATACTTACTTAGAATAGATTTAAGTTCTAGTTAAAGTATCGTGAAGTGTAAAATCAATTATCCTTCCGATAAGTATATATAATCCGCACTCTTCAAATAGTTAGAATATTTTCCGCCTTCATACGCGTATACTCGTACATAGATCTCCAATTTTAAGAATCTGTAAAGGAAACCAATCGATATAAGCCAAATCTAATAATCCCATATTTTCCAGTAGAGACAAGAAACACTCTTATAAAGTAAGAATCAAAACCCTCAACGATTAACATTAATAGAATTGCTCCACAAGCCCCTTTTAAATAATTATTAACAGTATAACCTTAAGGACCTAACCATATAAAAGGAGACGCAAAGACTTGATTTACAAGCAAAAATGCTTAATACAAATAATTAATAAAATAAACTCTGCACAAAAACTAAATAAAATCGTCTTTACAATAGTGACATATATATATATTCATATAAAGCCACTCGGTAAAAATACGTACTCATTACATTACGAACAAATAACCGAGAATAAACGTACAATACGTTCAAAAGAAAAATTATAACTCTTATACATGACACTTTTAATAATAAACTCTAATACCATGACCAACAGATTTGTTGAAATAAGATTACATTTTTAAACAAGCATAAATACCGCCTCTTATATATACATATATATCTGAAATTTTGTGTCTAACATCTCCATTACTATTTAGGAGAACTATAAGACTCAAATATCACTCGAATTATACTTTACTCAAAATATACATACGCTACCCACATATATATATCTGATCATGATTAATTCTATTACATATATTGAAATAAAATCGCTATATTGATCCTACTAACCTAATTATTAAATGAGACATACACATAGATACACCAAACGGAACAACAAAATGTACCTGTTGATCATCAACAAAATTTATAAATATAATGACTTAAAATTCAAGAGAATAAATTAAATAAAATTAAAATCCGTATCTGTTTCTATTTGATCTGTCGGATAAATAAAAGTCCCCCAACTATTCTTTATGACATACAGAATTTATTAAATAAATATAGTATGTGCTAACCAGAAATTAATAAGAGTTTTTTTTCTCGATGAAATAAAATTAATTTATAAAACATTTTGTTGAACCAAAAGAATAAATAAAAATATAATAATAAGAACGTCTATGCTTATATATATATATCGTTGGAATCTTGTAGCACAAATCATAGGCTTGAACATCTCCCTCTCTCTCCCGCGTAAACACTCTCTTAAATGTAGATTCTCACCACTAGAAACCTGAAAAAGAAAAATCGTAATTAATAAAAGGTCTATATACAATTTCCTATAAAATAATTGAAGAGGATAATGACCCTCCAAGATAATATAATCAAAATATAAAATTTCTCAATTTAACGCTGTACATTAATACTAAATTATTTCATGACAAATGTCCTACCAATAACCAAGGACATAAATTTTAATAATATTTAAATCGGACACATGCATATATTACATAACCCAATTATAAATAAATACGCGTAAGGCAAATTACTAACAATAATAGTCAATCGCCATGTTATAGAAAACTAAATTCGTATAATTAATATATGCAATCCCTTATAATATCAATGAAAATTAACGCATAAGAATTAACAAAAGAAATAATAAGTTAACATTATAAATATGTAAAATAATAAAATAAAGGGAAATATTTACGCTTACTTATGTAATTTCTTCACGATTATCAAACCATAAATATGAAATGATTTATAAGCTTCCCTTTTCCCAATGAATATATATATATATATATTCTCTAATAACGTGTAGGAAAAATATATAATAAAAATACAATTAATACACATACATGTACATATATTAAACACGACGATTTTTGCCCTACACGGATATCGCGAATAAACTAAGACAAAATAATAATCCCTTGAGAAATCAATGCTTTGACCAATGAGAATTTAATAAAAGATATTTCCAGCAACAGTATTCCTAAGCAAATTGTAATAAATTAGATAAAATCATTTTGATATATGAACAATCGAAATCTTAATGCATTAATCAAAATTTAAAATTATTATATGATCAATGATAATTCAATATTTCATTTATATAAAGCAAAAGTATCAACATTTATAAAATCTTATTGTATGCCGTTTATAAAATTAATATCTTAAGACATACAAACCAATATTAAAATTTTGATACATATACGTATACACATTCTTGTTAATTAATAATATAATTTTAAACCTTGTATTCCTTAACTTCCTCTAAAAAGAAATTAATACTAACAATCAAGATCTATATAAAATCCCGCGATGTGAGCGATTTTTAATAATCATCCACCTCGACATCGACAAATCCAAATATCATTTAAAAGTAAAGCCACGGTAGTCCTGCACCTGAAAGAGAAAAATTAATTAGTTAACGAATCTCAAAATTTTAATGAAACATCAATAATAAAATATAATTGGAAGAATCAAATATTAACGATAAAATTTAATAATTAAATTTTAGCGACAGACTTGATAAATTACTTGGCAGAATTGATTAAATAATTAATATGCATAGTACATGACAGGCAAAGCATATTATATAATCATAAAAGCAACACAATCGCCTTTAAATAATTAAAAATATAATAATTAAAACGTGCTAAAAATATAATAACATAATATTAATAGGTACGTCTTATAGTAGTACCATTAAAAATACTTATATAATCAAAAATCCTTACAACACCGATGTCTTAACTAAAAACATATATATATATATATGTTTATATATATATATTTATAAAATTATGCGTTGAAACAACCCCTATAATTTTCGACGTAGAAATGTTGATCCATCAACCCTCTTCCTCCCCGTATATAAATACATGTACGCTCCCATTCGGTAACCTGTAAAAGAAATAAAACAATTAATACAAAATAAAGCCAATACTTGGCGTAGACTTTGTTAGGATAATTCATTAAACGAATAAAGATTAACGATAAAAATCTGACGACCTTCTAGTAGCTTCCCCGGTGATTATTCTAGCAGTAAAATTTTAAAGGCAACCCCAAAAACAAAAATTTAAAATGTTTGTAACTTCGATATCTTTTACAATAGAGATATACTAAGGGCATAATTGTGATCCCATTACCAAGTAGATCAACGTACTAATCGATTAATTAATCAAAATAAGTACACGTCCTAATATGCTCCCGTATATAGTTCTAAAATAACAGTCCCTACTCACTAGAAGTATAAATATGATGCTAACAATCAAATTTACCAAACAAAAGTGTTGTAACTTCGAGATCTTTTACAATAGAATTATAAAAATAATATAATCATGATACCATGACCAAGTAGATCACCACACTAGTCGACTAATTCATCAAAAAAATGACGTCCAAACTTGGGTGAAAACGCTCTCGTATACATCTCTGGGATAATAATTCCAACATATTGGGTATATAGATGTAACCCCTCACGACGATAATATTTTATTTTCCATTGACCATCGATATACTGCTCCCAGTATAACCTATAAATCATAAAACCAAATAAATAATAGCTATGCACTAAATAATATCGCGATACTAATAATCGAAATACAAAACAAAATCGTATAAATATCAAACGAACTCTCCCTCTAAATAATATCATTAAAATCAAAATTACTAGTATCCGACTTAATATCGTCACAAGGATAACATAACAAATACAAGAATAATAAATGTTAAAATACTTTATAATAATATAATTAAAGTGCCATTGAATAATTACAAGATATATATATATTAATCCCCAACTAACAATGAATATTTAATAAATATCCTATGAAACTTGTAAAGACAAAATTATAAATAAAAACGTAAGATAATAACCAAAATTTAACAATTGATAAAACTAATAAATTATATGGTACTAATAATTCCTATGATTAAAATTGAAATTGCTTAAATGCAAATAATAATAATAACACTAATAACAATAATAATAACAATAATGAATTTGCATAAATTTTAATAAGACTTACCCTTAGAAATAATAATATATCCTTGACCATCAACATTTTAATTCAGCACTGCTTGTTTTTCTTGCTAAACCTGTTGACACCTAAAAACAAATAAAAATGAATATATGTTCTTAGACCATAAATTAATAAAAATATTAACGATAAGAAAATTTCAGAAACAAAATTTTGGTAGTAAAATCTAGCTTCAAATTCTACAAAATAATTCTAACAATTATACATATGAATATATATATATATATATGTATATATATATATATGCATCCACTCTTATAACCAATAATAAATGAATAATAAGACCTTAACAAATAAAATATTCACTTATAATAAGCTAATAACGAAATTTAACCAAATACTAGCGGCCCATAACACAAATAATAATTTAAAGTGATCTTACCTGAAAATCAAATAAGAATACCTTATATGACGAAGTCACATGACCCCCCTCCTGGATGCCTGAAAAATTAATGTAAAATAATATTTGGTCATAAGAATAATAATTTCTAACACGAGGCTGTCAATATTTTATAAAAATTTGCAAAGCATTAAGTATAACAAAATGGATAGCATCTATATGCTTAAGGCATATACACATGAGCCAATGAAAAGAAAGAAAAACCAACTAGCATAAATGAACAAAATAATATAAAATTTAGATTAAAATAATTAAAAAATCAGAATAAGGCCAATGAACATCATCAAAAATCAACCATGAACATTTACGATCACACTCTTCTATATATGAATGCATGTACCAAGCCTTATAAAATATTAACACTTCATATAAAAAGTTTTCAACTATAATAATCCCCCTTTTTCAAGTACTTTAATGACAAAATTTCATAATACCAAACCTTATTAAGTATAATTATGTCAGAATATTACTTACTAGTAAGTCTTCATATGACGAAAATAATGGACACCCTATATTCGTGTTCCTACACACCGGGTACCCCCCTGGCAAAAGTATCGCCTGAATAAATAAAATAATAATATTAAGGATGGACACCTATAGCTACTATGAATATAAAATGTATATACACAATTGTAAAATGCACGAACATTTACATATGAGCACTCTTATACGTATGTATATATATATATATATATATATATATATATATATATATGTACGTGCATATGAACATATGCAAATTTAATAATGTAAGACTAAAATCTTCCGAGAAATGAATAAGGCCCAGCTGCATAACGTGTGAAATGACACTCGAAAAATAGAATCTAAATTCAAAAACTTTATTAAATAAAAATAAAAAATTACAACAATGAATATAATGACAGCAACTTCTTACCATGCATAATATACATATATCATTAAGTCAAAGGAAATAAAACGTGAAAACACGAGAGAAATAGAGAAATAATATGTGTACTTACGAATAATACTGCACAAAGAATATTATGCGTATAACTCTACGAGTCGAACAAGCGTGCAAGGCCAAGTCCAGCACGTCGCGTTATCTCCATTGGAATTTTTAAACATCCTCTCCCGACCTAAAGGCAGAGGGAAGATCTAAATTCGCGCTCGCATGAATGCAAACCAAATTAATACATCGACTTCTCTTTTATAATTAAGCATTAACAAAGTATTCTCTATTAATATTATACTATTATCCAGTATCATATACCTCTATATACATATATATGCATACTATATGTGACATATGAACTGACTACATATACACATATGCATACATATTTTATAACAAAATCCAATAAAATAAAAGTAGAGACGTAATAAACAATCGTCAGGACGAAAAATTAACATATATTAATAGATAAAAATATACACCTTTATATATATATGCATACAATATGTAACCTATAAATCGAGTAAATTTACATATACGCATATATATTTTATAACCAAACTCAATAAAATAACGGTATAAATACAATAAATACGTGTCGCGATAGAAATTGACACATATATATATATTAACATGTCCAGAAATCTCCCTATATATATGCATACTATACGTAATATATAAATTGAATAAATTTACATATACACATATATACTTTACAACAAAACTCAACAAAATAAAGGTATAAATACAATAAATAAGCGTCGCGATGGAAATTTACAAATATATATCTTAACTTGTCCAAAATTATCCCTATATATATGCATACTATATGTAACATATAAATTGAATAAATTTACATATACGCATATATATTTTATAACAAAACTCAATAAAATAAAGGTATAAATACAATAAATAAGCGTTGCGATGGAAATTTACAAATATATATCTTAACTTGTCCAAAATTATCCCTATACATACGCATACTATATGTAACATACAAATTGACTAAATTTACATATACGCATATATATTTTATAACCAAACTCAATAAAATAACGGTATAAATACAATAAATACGCGTCGCGATAGAAATTGACACATATATATATTAACTTGTCCAACAATATCCCTATATGTATATGCATGCTATATGCATATACATTTTGTAACAAATTTAACAATAAAACAAAGGAGGAGATATAATAGACTGCTACCGCGACAAAATTAATCAGCACACAAAACATATATATATATATATACTACGAATATTAACAAATAATTAATATTAATAACCCCAAGATTTTATACAATAATTATTAATCTTATACGATGATTATTAAATACGATTCAGTAAAAACTTGCTGAAATCAATTTTCATAAGCAATATGCGAATACATATCTATACATATATATATATATATATGTGCTAATATAAAAGTCGCCCAAATGAAAATCTTCAAAGAATAAAATATTGTCAGAATCAAAAGACCTCTTGAATAAAAGATCACGGTAGAGCGTGCAATGAATTCTTCGAGCACATCCGTCGTGATCATTCTTAGAAGTAAAACGAGCCGCTTTTTCATACGTTGTTCCGAGAATTGTAAGAATAAAATTTCTTTTAGCGACATAATAACTATTAAGCGAAGCGATAATTAATTTCCATATATTCTTATTGTAAAATTTATTATAATAATAAAGGCTTAACGCATTAGAATTCATTAAAATATTATTCATAGACTTGAGTAATCATTAAAAGTCGACTTTGAAAATTTTAAAATATATACATATAAAACCACAAAAATTCTAATTGTTAAAGCCTTTATTAAATAAATAAAAATATATCTTGTAAATGATAAATCTTAATAATTAGTCTTAAGATAATTATTAAACCTGGAAATAATACGTGTAATATGCCAATTTAAACCACGTAAACGAATTTTAAAAGGTAATTCATTAAAGAATATTACTGTTACTAATGTGTCTTATAAAGAGAAAGAATGCAGTGAGCATTCTTCGAAGGACATCCAGCATATCTATTTTTAGAAAAAGAGATAAGCCATCTTCGCATCCGTTGCGTTAGAATCTGCAATCCAAATGCTAAATTTTTCTTTACTAATTATTACTAATTATTAATTTACTAAATATTAATTAATTACTAATTATTAATTTTAACTATATACGCACCATTGTAAAAATCATTGTAATAATAATGGTTTGATACATCAGAATTTACCAAAATATCACTTAAAATTTAAACAATTGTTATAAATCGAACTCAAATTTTCTAATAACATAAATACGATATTATAAAAAATTCTGATTGTTAAAAATCATTATTAAAAATTATTCTAAAATTATTTAATAAATCTAAGACGCAAGACTTGCAATCCCTACCACAAAACTCTCACCCACCACATCGCAAACTCATAGCAGGAAGGGATAGCTCCAGCAGCCGACCCACCAATCACCAAAAAGGCCCACCTCTTCTCCCTACCATTAAACATCGAACCAGAGGAAGGTATATAAGGCCGCCGCCGCCGCCGCCGGTGTGTCTCTCGTGTGTCTCTGCGCCATTAACTCGCCTGTGTCTCAGCTCTCTCTACGCCCATCAGATCTCCAGCTCTCGAAGAGGAAAAACTTAGAAGCCTACCGGACACCTTAACTTATTCGAAAATAACTTAGTCGCGATTTTGATTTTTCTTTCGGGACTTAGTCTCAATCTCTATTAAGAGAGCTGTATCAACATTAACACTTTAATAAAGTGCTACCATCCAGCAACCTCTGACTCTTTGGCCATTCTCTGCGCTGCCTTGCCACTTCTTCAGGTTCTCACCGAGGTCGAGCAACCCAGGGAAGGAGCAGCGGTGCCTGTATTCATCCATTGATCCCGTCATCCGGTAAGGAAATAATAAAATAATAATCATTCTTAATCAACCTTGATAATAACTTCGTATATTAGGTTGATTTATTCTAAATATATTGACTATTTTCCCAGAATTTTACCTGTCCGTATACAGACTTTAAATTTTTCTTTCGAGTTGAATTATTTAAATTTCAACCGATCCTCTGAGAACGCTCGAAGCGTATCCTAGAGTGTAGCGTCGTTCGAGTTAGTCACTCGATGTGCATTGAGTAGCAAATTCTACTCCTCTGCCGCTTTCACGGAGAGCTTCTCTGAAAGAATTTCTCCGTGGATCCTGTGCCGCTGTGACGTGACGTCTTGCACATCGATACTAGACTCAGAATCTAAGACTCGCTCCTAGAGGATCTGTCGAAATAATAGAATTTATGCACTGGCTTACAAGTTAACTATCAAAACATTTTATGAATTTTATACTTATCTGAAGTAAGCCAGCCGCTCTCACCCGTATCCTCGTCTGTATCCTTGAATCTCCAGACCTCTCGGTGCAGCCGCATGCTCCTGGAAATTCAGTATATGCTAGATAAATTATCATTCGTTGTACGACAATTTCCCCCGAATCCTACCTTTCCGTATACAGACTTTAAATCCTTCTTTGAGTTGAATAATTTAAATTTCAACCGATCCTCTGAGAACGCTCAAAGCGTATCCCAGAGTGTAGCGTCGTTCGAGTTAGTCACTCGATGTGCATTGAGTAGCAAATTCTACTCCTCTGCCGCTTTCACGGAGAGCTTCTCTGAAAGAATTTCTCCGTGGATCCTGTGCCGCTGTGACGTGACGTCTTGCACATCGATACTAGACTCAGAATCTAAGACTCGCTCCTAGAGGATCTGTCGAAATAATAGAATTAATGCACTGGCTTACAAGTTAACTATCGAAAACATTTTATGAATTTTATACTTATCTGAAGTAAGCCAGCCGCTCTTACCCGTATCCTTGTCTGTACCCCCTGAATCTCCGGACCTCTCGGTGCAACCGCATGCCCCTGAAAAATTCAAAATATATTAAATAAATCATTAATTGCTGTACCCCAATGAACTGTATCTAGCCGAACGTTTCAACCATGATATGAGAACAAGTGAGATATACTATCATAATCTACATTCGTTTATCTCACAATAATCCGTTAAGCCGTATTATTCGTCTTAACTCTATGAACCACCTTGCTGTGACTACATTTACCTTATAAAACCATTCATCTTAACAGGTACCTTTCTACGCATCATCGTAAGTAAACCCCTTTTGTGTTAAATCAATCGCATCAAACATACTAAATAGTCGTATTCCCTCGGTAGATGGTTAACCCCCGCCGAACTTCTTCCGTTGGACGCGAAATTCCCCTCCGTGCCGCGGGTATACGCCGCAGGCGTGCCTCCCGGTCGGTACTTAGGCTCCCTACAGCTCGTCAGTTGTTTGCCGACGAGAACGACTTAACAAGCAGAGTAACAAGGTACTCTCCAGTGCGTAGTTTCGCGCCCTCCCGTGCATACCCTTATCGTCCTCCCCGAAACCCTCCAGCGGTTCTTCAAGAGGAACAGCCCAGAGCCAGGCCGCCATCGCCCAATTACTCCCCCATCCAGGATTCATCTAATCCCAGCTACTCGCCGGTCAGGACACCGGAAGATCTTCCTTCCATACCGGAAGAACGAAGACCCATAGAACAAAGCACAGAAACTGAGGCTGGTCCATCCAACCCAGGTCAAGTTCTGGATCCCCCTGAACCAAATTTCTACCCGGAACCAGAGGACCTAGTCTTACCAAGCAGTATCCAACCCCTCGCAGGACTAACAGACGAAGATTTTATCGAGATCTACGAATACTTGCAGCGAGATAATTTCTTCAACAACCGCGAATAATAACCATATCTAGATATCGCCTTAGAAATGCTATAGAGAAGAACATTAACTACATACACACATCTATACGTATAACGATATACACTATCTACAACTGTCAAATAATAACAACAATAACAATAATAAAAAATTTGTAAAGCTCTAAGGAAGTAAACTAATAAAAGAAAACAGATCAAAAAGGATAAATTGGGTCAGGTTCAACGCACCTAATTTATTTCCCATCGTCAATCCCTCTCCTGAAAGAAGCGCAAAAGATTCTTAGTCTCTCGGCGTCCTAGGGTATAGCCGGCTTGGCAGGTTGCCCTGAAAAAGAAATAGAGAGAAGTTACAATTGCGTAACAAATAAATACGTGAGAAGTTACGATCGAGACGTAACAAAGGTAACCTTCTGGGTAGGAGAGTCTTATATCGACAGTAAAATACTCTAGGTTATTCAGTCCTGACCAGATTTCTTTTATTTCTTCCAATTCATGATAGCGATACAATGTGATATATATATATATATTTCTTTATATATGAATGTGTATGTTACAGGTTAATATATGTGTATACTGTTTCCTTTATTGTATAAAGAGAGAATGATGTTTAGATGTGGTTTATTGTGACCATTATATTATTTCATAATCGCTTTAGATATGATCTAGGAGAGCATTGATTCTATTATTAAAATCTCCGTCGTCTTCCTCGGGATCAGAAAAGAGGGGCTCTGGTGTTCGATTTAGTGTATCTCTTTCGAATTCGTTCCAGCAGTCCTCAAGGTCCTCCAGGGGTACAGGGGAGTAACTGGGGGGCGAGTAGTTAGACCATAGGGGGGAGCTCGGGGGAGAGTATGGGGATGGCACTTGAACGCCGACGTCAATCAGAGGCCTTATTTCAGCATTTCGTTCCCAGCCTCGGAGCAATGCTAGCGGTATCCTGCAATCTGCTTCCTCCAAGGAAATGTCACTTGAATGTCCGTCTAAGGATTCAGTGTCCTCCTCTTCTTCTATAATAACTCCTTCGGGGTTATTTTCTTGAGCTTCTTCTTGGGCAGGCTCAGGCCTTGGTTCGATGGTTAGAGGGGCAAACGAGAGTTCAAAAGGAATATCTTCTTGGTTATTGTAAGATGTTAAAATGTTAACCGGGATTTCGTCACGATCAATGAATAATCGTCGAGCGACAGGAGTTCCCGTTATTCTGCTCCTTATAATTGCTCGTCGTCTAACGCGACCTTCTCTGATGGAGAATTCACGGTTCAAGATTCGATCTACTCGTTTAGCATTAACCATCTATAATTAATTTCATTGATTGTTAATAACCACTTTATTTGAAATTATAATTTATGAAAGGAAAGAATTTACTTACGATGATTAGTTTATTCTTTTATATAAGATCGTATATATTTGTATATATAAGATGAGGGGTCCTGTGAAGGGGATAATTGAAACAAACGTGTTAGTATGTTACCTTGTTAAAATATTTTTTATAGAGAATGCGTAGAGAGGAAGTGGTTGACAGATTTAATGTTCATGCTTGGATCAGAGCAGCATGATGTAATATTGCTATGGTTTCACTGTGTAGTAATAGCGACTTTAATTTATTAATTCGTATTTCAAAATTCTAGGTTGAATCTAAGATTGTCAAAGGGAAAGGATATGGGAATACAGACAATGTCAATCAATGACATGAATCAAAGCGGCTGGCTTATATTCAGTGAGTATAAATTATTTATAAGTATTTTCAGAGTTATAAGTCAGTGCATAAAATCTATCGTTTCGACAGATCCTCTAAGAGCCAGTCTTTCATTCGAGGTCAAGTATTGATGTGCAAGACGTCCCGTCACAGCGGCTCAGAATCCATAAAGAAATTCTTCAAGAGAATCCCTTTATGAAAGCGGCAGAGGAGTAGTATGCTACCCAATGCACATCAAGTGACTGACCAGAACGGCGCTACGCTCTAAGTATTGAATACTGAGGACCGGTTGAAATTAAAATAATATTCAACTTGAAAGGAAACTAGATGTCTGTATGGAAAGTCAAGGTTCAAGGAAAAATAGTAAAGTAATAAGTATATAAGTTGAGTTGACATGCGTAGTTGAAATATAGTGAGTTAATTAATTTATGATTTGTAATGGTACTTACCAGAGGATGGATTCTTCAACTCGTAATGACGATGTTCCTTCCCAAGATCGAAGGCACTCAGCAAGTCTCCTAGGGAGGTGTCAGGGTTGATGAGAGAATCGGCAGAAGACCCGGAGTATTATTTAATAATACTTTATTAATAGACTGGTTGGTTATACACTCTCGGTGTCGTAAGTCTCAACGTGACAAAGTTTTATTATAGCGGTACTGCTGGTAAGTCTTCTAGGTGTTTCTCCTTTCAGATTTTTCAGTCAACTGCGCGGAGACTGAGGCTCTCGCTCCTAAGGTACTCTCGGATCCCTACTCCTTTCCAGGCGTCGGCGATGGTAGGAGAAGGCGGCGTAGGCGGCTCGACCGTTATTGCTGTCTCTCTTCCTCAAGCGCGTTGTGACGTAGTGGGCGCGCAGTACAGAGTGGGGAACGACGAAGCCGTCTATTATACATTGTGCATCGAATACATTGTTCTTTTATAAAGGTAAGTTTTATAATAATTTATTAGCAACCAGAATTTTTATAATGCATTCATATATGTCTTTTGAGTCAGTAAATTTTCCTCTATTGAATGAGACATGAATGGTTCTTGTACGACGTTTTATTTAGAAGTGAAGTTTTGTCATTAGCTAAATAACAATATAAAATTTAATTAATATTATTAATGATAAATTCTGGCATGTTAAATTATTATAATTACATTGTTAATGTTAGAAAATAATATTCGTATATATATATATAAATGTGGTGGTATAAAATTTAGTAAATTGACAGTTGTTAACAATAATAATTTTCGTGAAGACAATATTTTATAATGAAATAATAATTAATATTGAACGCTCGGAATTATAATATTATTTTAATCTGTTGCAGCGGACGAAGAATACGGCGACCGGATGAAGGGGAGATAAGCTCTTAGTGCAGTTGCACTGAACGAAGGGGAGATAATGAAGTCACTTGGTAAAAACTTTCTTAATATGCTTTGTTCTTTTATTCTTTTAATAATTGCATGCAATATTCTTTCAATAGTCTTTTAAGTCCTTTGACTTCAAAATTTATTTCGCGTATGTTTATATGTGTATGTACGTTCATACGTTTAAGAGCTTTAAAATATTTTATATTATTAATTAGCAATATTAATAAGTATTAAAGACTTAGTAATATTCTTATTGAGATTGAGAACAAATCATATGCATGCTATTATACTCTTGGGCTATTATTCTTAAGTCCTCTTGGTCTTAATACTTGGGCTCGAGACAATAGGGGAGATAACAAACATGAAGGGGAGATAAGTTGCGCTTCAACTTATTTGCGACGTTCTTATAAGCTTGAATAATTTATTCGCATATAATGCTATGACGTTGAATATTCACATGTATATATGCGTTATTTTTTATAATGTTTAAATCATTTCTTTTACTGTCAGTGAGTATATGAAATTATTATAATATTTTATTTTATTGTATCTTCATTTTTGCTCTATGTTTGAATTGTATCATTGTAATTTTTAAATTTGCATATGTATATGTGTTACAAAAGGTTATATATGTAACGCACAGTATGTTAGATTAATTTTATTTCACGCTTGAAAGACTTTTCACTTCGAAGTCTTCTTCGTATAAGACTCGCATACCGAGGGGGAGATAAGTCGGCCGGCGCGAAAAACATTAGGGGAGATAAATCGCGCGTCCGCTCTGTCTTAACGCATTATAATTCTTGCATGCTATTTTATTCTCGTTATAAATTTTTAATGTACCATGAGCAGTTATATACATATTGTCTTTTCTACATAGGCTTTGTCAAATGGATTAAAATAATTTTAATACCTGAGAATAATTGTTCTTATATGCACATGTTCTCTCCTTTAATTTTTATTAATTAGTTGCATGTCTCTTATTAATTTATGGCTGGTTTAATACTGTCTCCTCTAAAGTTATATTCTTATATTCATTCTCTTCATTTATGACTCTTATTCTCTAGGCCGTATACTAAGCTGGATGATGCAGCTACGCATGACGCTATGCACACCGGATGAAGGGGAGATAACGAATCATGCAAGGCTGACCTTGGTCGAGCATTATAAGGCTCTTATAATTTTTGCATGAGACAAAGAGTTAAGTATAAAATTTATTCATTTATTCTTATATTCATTTCTTATTGACTTTAATAATTTTGAAATATCAAACAAGTCGTTTAGCATATAATTTCGTTATGAATTTATTAATATTAATTATTAGTTTTATTTAAGATCATTTATTATTCTTTTATTAAATTTATTTTCAGATAATTAGACGACCACGACTGCGAGTATAGGCCTTGGCGTTATTATTATGTAGTGCCTTTACTCTATTCTTTCGTAAGTATTTCCTTTGAGACAATTCGATCATGCATATTCTACATTGAAACTTGCATAGGTACTTTTATGAAAGATATTTATTAATTTTATATTTGCGCTTTATATTCATCTTGTAAGATTGAATTATTAAGATTTATGTTTTCTAAAAAGCTCATGTATAAGTTCATGCGTATTCGCTTTTGTTCAGTATTTTGTATTTCAAGCTAATTTTATATTTGAAATTGTCAATGTAATAATCGTTCTTTAATTGGCTTAAACGATGCTTTTACAGAGTTATTAGAATTATAATTACCTTGTCAGTATATACAGATTGAATAATTCATTCTTTTCAGATGGAGCTTTGCATGTACGTTGGAAGGAGACTATATATGCGTCAGTCTATACTATAGTACTTCTATAGAAAGCGATAATATATAAGTAAGCATAAGTATTTTTCTTTTATTTATTTGGCTCAACAAAATGATTTACTGTCATCGGGAGTTATTTTATAATTATTCTAAATAAATAAATCAATATATTGGTATGCATCGATTTTTAATTCCATTATGTATTTCCTTGATATTTATAAATTTTGACAACAATGGTCAGGTTCATTTTGTTGTTCCTTTAGTTTGTGTATATATATAATCTACTTCTATTATGTGTCTGGCTATGCGGTTAGTTCTACTAGTATACGATTTTATTTGTTGAATATATATATAATAACGAAAGAATTAATCATGGTTTAATATGTATATATTGAATAAAATATGAGTTGAATAGTATTTGATTATTGAAATAAGGAAAGAAATAGAAAAGTAAAGAAAAAATTTATGCTTATAATATTTTTGTTGCGGGACGTAACATCGTCAAGCGAAAGTGTTGCGGCGTGAAGCGCGTCGAGAAATTCACGGCCAACAGTTACGCAGGACACGCACTCGTTGATTGGGCTGATTTTCGTTACGACAGCACCGCACGAAGAGCAGTATTCATCTGCGGCTGTATGACCATTGACGAAGAAATGTTTCTGCATGTATCGGTACGTCTGTATGATTATGGTCGGGCGAAGTCTAGAGTAGCACTTTGTGCATAAATTGGTCTCGTCGTCTAGGTTGAGTGCCCCTACCACGTGTATGCAATGAGCATACAAGAAGGCTTGTTGCACACGCCTCAAGGAAGCGGCGTCCGGCCTCGGCTGAATAGGCCGTCTATGCCAAAGCATCTGTAAGAATGAGAAGGTTAAATTATTATTTCATCCAGGTTGAATGTTTGACAATTTTATTTTGTTTACGTGGACTAGTCGGGCTTGTCTCCCGACTTTGAGTTTGACGTTAGGGGGTAAAATTTCAAGCACTTCATGAGGGCCCGTGTATTGGTCTGAGAATTACCCTTTCTGTGGTTCCTTTAATAGAAATACATACATTCCTCTTTCTAATTGCTGTGGATTCTGGTTACGATCGTAATACTTTTTACTTCTTTCTTTAGCTTGTATGAGGTTCAATCTGGCTTGTCTTTGTAAATCGTTGATTTTATTAAAGAGGTTAGTTATATATTCATGATACGTAGGTTCGATATTCTCTTCGATAATAGGATGAGCTGAGGGTAATCGGGCTATTCGTCCGAAAACTAACTCATAAGGTGAGTATCTTGTGCCTTCGTGAACGCTAGTGTTGTACGAAAACATGGCAAGTCTAATATATTCATCCCAATTTGTTTCTTTGTCTATCTGGGTTTTCAGATATTCAGTCAGCACATGATGAGATCTTTCCAAGGATCCATTAGACTGTGGATAATATGCGGTAGTTCTAAAATGTTGGATATGAAATCTCTTGGTTAATTGTCGCATTAAAGCAGACAGGAAGTTTGTTCCTTGATCGGTTAATATGGCACGAGGTGTACCATAAATGCAAATAAAATCTTTCGTGAAAGCGTCTGCAATTGTTAAGGACGTAGCTTCTCTTAATGGTACGGCGATAGAATATTTAGTTAGTAAATCTTGCATTGTTAGTATGTATTGGTTACTTTTGGTGGTTATGGGTAGAGGGCCCATAATGTCTAAAGATAATTTATCGAAAGCGGAACCGGGAGTATCCGTGATAACCATAGGTTGTTTAGTTTTTACTTTGGTTAATTTCTTTAATTGACAATCGCGGCAATTTCTAATAAATTCTTGAATGTCCTTTTTCATAGTTTTCCAATAATACTGAGGTCTAAGACGATTGTAGGTTTTCGTCACGCCTTTATGTCCACCAACAGCGGAGGCATGATTTTCTGAAATTAGGGTTTGTCGATTGTTTATTTCAGGTGTTTGGATTAAGTCCAAACATATTGTTATGTAAATTGGTAATTCTTGTAGATGTCTTTTAAGTTGATTTAAGATGTATGACCATGGAAGGTCATCGAAACGTTCGGTCTTATTGATACTCAAGGAAGGAAGTCCGATTTCGGTAACGACGTCTACTAAAGAACGCAAGCAATTTTTAAGATTTTGAGCTTCTATGAGGGTTCGATCGTCGTGCTTGATAGGGAGGGCAATCAGAGTGTTTCCCTTTACGGTACATATTCTTGCTCTTTCAAAAGTTAGGTCCTCATATTTGGGAAGTAAATTAGCTTCTTGGTAGGCTTTTGCACCTCTATCGTAAGGGGCTCCATTTAAACAAATAAAAATAATATGATTGTCTTTTTGCTGTAATAAGCTTCCTCTGGCTTCTCGCGCTAAAGCTCGGCTCCACGGTGGAGGAACGGGTGGAGCTGATCGGTGTGGTACGATGTTAGACTCTAGTATTTCTTCGTAATTTTCGTCATCGCTTTCAGTGGAATCGGTCACTTCTTCAATGCTGAGTGTATAGTTATCATTATCTTCTTGTTCGGCGGAATGATTTTGAAGATCTTCTGGGGTTGGAATTCTGGGAGAAAGGGGGTTTCGAGTAGGTGGTTGTGGGGGTTTTGATTTTTGTTGGCTAATTTCTTTGTTTTGTTTTTCAGGTTCGTTGGGATTTCCTCGAGATTTTTGAGGTTTATGCGAGAACATGGATTCATCAGAAGAATACTCAGCGTCCTCGATAAGGAACAGCGGAGCGGCTGGATTAACAGGTGGGTTTCTAGATAGCGCATCAGCGTTATTATTTAACGTTCCCTTCTTATATTGTATCTCGTATTGATATTCTGATATTTTCGTTCTCCATTTCCATAATCTGGATGAAGGATCCTTAACAGAATGCAGCCAAACTAATGGTTTATGATCGGTTACTATGGTGAATAATCTTCCGTATAGGTATGGTCGAAAATGAGTTACACAGTAAATGATAGCTAAACATTCCTTTTCTATTGTTGAATAATTTTGCTCTGCAGGATTCAGAATGCGGGAAGTGTAGGCGACGGGGAGATCTTTTCCGATCGGTCCTTGGCTAAGGACTCCTCCTACTGCATATCCTGATGCATCAGTGGTCAATATAAATGGTTTGGTAAAGTCAGGGTATTGTAAAATAGGTTCGGAACAGAGCGAATTTCTTAGGATGTCGAAGACTTCTTCGTGTTTTATAGTCCATTCAAACTTTCGGTCTTTCTTCAAAAGATCTGTTAAAGGTTTCGCGACTTTTGAAAAATTGGGTATAAATCTCCTGTAGTATCCGGCTAATCCTAAGAATTGTTTGATGTTTTTGGGATTCCTTGGGGTCGGGAAGTTCATAATTGCTTTTACTTTAGCGGGATCGGGTTTAACTCCACCTGATCCGATTATATGTCCCAGATACATCACTTCACGTCTTAAGAATTCGCACTTGTCTGGTTGTAATTTTAAATTTGCGGCTTTTAATCTTTGCATTAATCTTTCAAATTTAATTTCATGTTCTTTCAGGGATCTCGCATATATGACGATATCATCCATATAGACGAACAACTCATTTCCTTGAAGTCCAGAGAGGACGTTATCCATCAACCTTTGAAAGGTCGCGGGAGCATTTTTTAATCCGAAAGGCATTCTTTTAAACTGGTAATGCCCGTATGGTGTAGAAAAAGTGGTCTTGTGAGCGTCTTTAACTGCCATAGGTATTTGGTGAAAACCAGAGGCTAAATCCAATATGGAAAAATATTTGGCGGATCCGAGTTGGTCTAATATATCAGTTATATTAGGTAAGGGATAAGCGTCTCCGATCGTTTTTTCATTAAGATTTCGGTAGTCGATTACCATTCGCCATCTTTTATTTCCCAGCGAGTCTGGTTTCTTCGGAACTATCCACAATGGTGAGTTATAAGGAGATGTTGAGGGTTCGATTAATCTTGAAGACAATAATTCGTTCACTTGTCTATTAATTTCTTCCTTGTGTACGGGAGGGAATCTGTACTGTTTTGTGTGAACGGGTATGTCATTAAGAGTGGGAATGAAATGATGAGCAGCATTAGTTGCTTGAAGAATTTCACTAGGAAGGTGAAATCTCTCGGAATGTTTAAGGACTAATAATTGAATGTTCTCTGATTCCTCGGAATTCAGATGCTCGAGGCGGAGGAGTTGTAAAATATCTGATGCTCTATCAGTATGTGAAGAGTGTATTTGATTGAAATATAGAGGGTTATCTATATTTTTAGGAAGGTCCCCTAAGGGCTGACGTAGAGAAGTAGAGTTATTGAGATTAGGAGTTTGAATAGGTTCTTCCGAAGGCCCTAAGGTTCCGGAGGAATTATTATTTGTGTTGTAGATATCAAAATCTTGTAATTCCACAGATGGAATGTTGAGAGTTATTTCTTCCTCAGAAGTGTTAAAAATAGGCATATAAGCCTTTCCATTGTTGTTAGTGACGATGGCTTCGCCAAAATATATGCCTTTGGCGGGGTCATGTCGGGGTACGTATCCATTCTGTTTTCTCAGGATTTGAAATACAAAAGGAACAGGGGGTAACTGTTCTTTTCTTTAAGCATATGGTATTTGTGTTGGAGAAAGGAATTCTTGCTTCTTCGTATTGCAAGCAATTGTCTTTATAATTTAATATAACAGATCGTTCCCTCAGGAATCTGTTACCTAAAATTCCATCTTGAGCGAATCCGATTAAATCGGATATGACATAAAATTCGGTTAATTCTCCGAGTATAAATATTGAAATTACTCCCAGAGTAATAATGGTTTCAGATGCTATTCCTTGTAGGGCCAGAGAGTTGGTTTTATCGAGAATAACGTGCGGTCCCAAGCATTTTTGTTTAATGAGATTAAGCCCTGATCCAGAGTCAACCATAAATTTACAATAATTCATTAAATCTGGAGAAGTTAAAGTAATTGTAGGTAATTCCATGGTTTGTCTTGTATCATTTATTTGGCAGATTCTGAGGTTTGTTCGGATTCTTCCGAGGGAGTTGTTGTATTGATCTTTTTTTGAATAAGGTAGGCAGGACGTCCTTGTTGTAGGTCGTTCCGGCGGACGTCGATTTTCATCGGAACGCCCCGTTCGTTTCCCGAGGTGCTAGGTTGATTCATTTCTTGAGCTCGTCTATAGGCGAGTTTGCGACATTCTTCTATAAGATGTCCGGGAGTTTTACAATAGCGACAAATCTTAGTTTGATAATTATGTTGAGGTGGTGCAGTTATTATTGCCTTGTTTGGTGTAACGGGGTACGGGGGTTGAGAATTTGGTTGACCATTGTTGGGGCGGTACGAGGGTCGATATCCGCTATTATTATTATTGTTAATATTATTGTGTACAGGATTTCGTCGGACAATATTACTGGTATTGTTAGGAAGATCAGCGCGTGGTTGGAAGTTTGGACGGAAGAGGGTTCGTTTACGAATATTCTCCGCTTCGATAGTCTTAGATAATTGTATAGCTGTGCTAATTCCTTCTTCGAAGGTTCTTGGGCGCTCTAGTTTTACTCGCACTAATAACTCGGAGGGAAGCCCGTTAATAAAACTATTCATCGTGGTTGCTTCTATAGCGTCTTTATTTCGCTCGCCGATATTTCCGGATAGATCGGATTCTCCGTCTATAATAGCAGTGCGTAACTCCTGTACTCTCGCGATATAATCGAAAATATTTTCATTCTGTTTCATATAAATGTTAGCTAATTCTCCTCTATATTGGTCGACCGATTTGTTAGGTCCAAAAATGAGTTTTAATCGTTTGGTCAATTCTAGTACGGTGTGGCATTCTACTCCTTCTATGGCGGAATAAGCGTGTCCCTGTAGTTTATTGATAATAAGTTGCACGAGGTGGTATTCATGATATACCGGTATCAAGTCGAGGGCGCGTTCGCAAATTTTGCTAAAATGAAAAACTGACATTTTATGTCCGTCGAATTTTGGTACAGTGTCGATAGCGTCTTTGAGACGTATCGGGGAGGGTTGGTCTACAGGGTCATGATGTTGGGAAGTTTGATGGGAAAATGATCGTTCTTCACGCGGGGCATATCTCTCTTCCCTTTGAGCGAGTTCTAAGTTTGCAAGTCTTGAATTAATTCTTTCGACACAACTAGTTATCGTTTGCATTGAAGCCATTAGTTGCTCGATGGCGGGTTGTTCGTGAACTTCAGCCTTTCCTTTACGATCCATTTCTTCTTGCATCTTTGTTAAATGTTCGTTCTGAGCTTGCAGAGATTCAGCTTGTTCTCTCATTTGTCTTTCCTTTTCATTTAATTTTTGCATTAAAATTTCGGTTTCTTCTGCCGTATATTGTTTTCTAGTAGCACCAGCGGCTACGGAGCTTGTTGAGCTTGATCGGGTCTGCATGACGTCTTCGAAAATTTATTTCTATTCGTCGACAACTCTCCACGAAGCTTAGATTCTTTAGGCAGATCCCACCGACAATTCTCCACGAAGCTTAGATTCTTTAGGCAGATCCCACCGCTGCCACCATTTTTTGTTACGTTTTGAGATTTCGTTGTTACGTCTCGATCGTAACTTCTCACGTATTTATTTGTTACGCAATTGTAACTTCTCTCTATTTCTTTTTCAGGGCAACCTGCCAAGCCGGCTATACCCTAGGACGCCGAGAGACTAAGAATCTTTTGCGCTTCTTTCAGGAGAGGGATTGACGATGGGAAATAAATTAGGTGCGTTGAACCTGACCCAATTTATCCTTTTTGATCTGTTTTCTTTTATTAGTTTACTTCCTTAGAGCTTTACAAATTCTTTATTATTGTTATTATTGTTATTATTTGACAGTTGTAGATAGTGTATATCGTTATACGTATAGATGTGTGTATGTAGTTAATGTTCTTCTCTATAGCATTTCTAAGGCGATATCTAGATATGGTTATTATTCGCGGTTGTTGAAGAAATTATCTCGCTGCAAGTATTCGTAGATCTCGATAAAATCTTCGTCTGTTAGTCCTGCGAGGGGTTGGATACTGCTTGGTAAGACTAGGTCCTCTGGTTCCGGGTAGAAATTTGGTTCAGGGGGATCCAGAACTTGACCTGGGTTGGATGGACCAGCCTCAGTTTCTGTGCTTTGTTCTATGGGTCTTCGTTCTTCCGGTATGGAAGGAAGATCTTCCGGTGTCCTGACCGGCGAGTAGCTGGGATTAGATGAATCCTGGATGGGGGAGTAATTGGGCGATGGCGGCCTGGCTCTGGGCTGTTGTTCCTCTTGAAGAACCGCTGGAGGGTTTCGGGGAGGACGATAAGGGTATGCGCGGGAGGGCGCGAAACTACGCACTGGAGAGTACCTTGTTACTCTGCTTGTTAAGTCGTTCTCGTCGGCAAACAACTGACGAGCTGTAGGGAGCCTAAGTACCGACCGGGAGGCACGCCTGCGGCGTATACCCGCGGCACGGAGGGGAATTTCGCGTCCAACGGAAGAAGTTCGGCGGGGGTTAACCATCTACCGAGGGAATACGACTATTTAGTATGTTTGATGCGATTGATTTAACACAAAAGGGGTTTACTTACGATGATGCGTAGAAAGGTACCTGTTAAGATGAATGGTTTTATAAGGTAAATGTAGTCACGCAAGGTGGTTCATAGAGTTAAGACGAATAATACGGCTTAACGGATTATTGTGAGATAAACGAATGTAGATTATGATAGTATATCTCACTCGTTCTCATATCATGGTTGAAACGTTCGGCTATATACAGTTCATTGGGGTACAGCAATTAATGATTTATTTAATATATTTTGAATTTTTCAGGGGCATGCGGTTGCACCGAGAGGTCCGGAGATTCAGGGGGTACAGACAAGGATACGGGTAAGAGCGGCTGGCTTACTTCAGATAAGTATAAAATTCATAAAATGTTTTCGATAGTTAACTTGTAAGCCAGTGCATTAATTCTATTATTTCGACAGATCCTCTAGGAGCGAGTCTTAGATTCTGAGTCTAGTATCGATGTGCAAGACGTCACGTCACAGCGGCACAGGATCCACGGAGAAATTCTTTCAAAGAAGCTCTCCGTGAAAGCGGCAGAGGAGTAGAATTTGCTACTCAATGCACATCGAGTGACTAACTCGAACGACGCTACACTCTAGGATACGCTTCGAGCGTTCTCAGAGGATCGGTTGAAATTTAAATAATTCAACTCGAAAGAAAAATTTAAAGTCTGTATACGGGCAAGTAAGATTCTGGGAAAATTGTCAATATATTTAGAATAAATCAACCTAATATACGAAGTTATTATCAAGGTTGATTAAGAATGATTATTATTTTATTATTTCCTTACCGGATGACGGGATCAATGGATGAATACAGGCACCGCTGCTCCTTCCCTGGGTTGCTCGACCTCGGTGAGAACCTGAAGAAGTGGCAAGGCAGCGCAGAGAATGGCCAAAGACTCAGAGGTTGCTGGATGGTAGCACTTTATTAAAGTGTTAATGTTGATACAGCTCTCTTCATAGAGATTGAGACTAAGTCCCGAAAGAAAAAATCAAAATCGCGACTAAGTTATTTTCGAATAAGTTAAGGTGTCCGGTAGGCTTCTAGGTTTTTCCTCTTCGAGAGCTGGAGATCTGATGGGCGTAGAGAGAGCTGAGACACAGGCGAGTTAATGGCGCAGAGACACACACCGGCGGCGGCGGCGGCGGCCTTATATACCTTCCTCTGGTTCGATGTTTAATGGTAGGGAGAAGAGGTGGGCCTTTTTGGTGATTGGTGGGTCGGCTGCTGGAGCTATCCCTTCCTGCTATGAGTTTGCGATGTGGTGGGTGAGAGTTTTGTGGTAGGGATTGCAAGTCTTGCGTCTTAGATTTATTAAATAATTTTAGAATAATTTTTAATAATGATTTTTAACAATCAGAATTTTTTATAATATCGTATTTATGTTATTAGAAAATTTGAGTTCGATTTATAACAATTGTTTAAATTTTAAGTGATATTTTGGTAAATTCTGATGTATTAAACCATTATTATTACAATGATTTTTACAATGGTGCGTATATAGTTAAAATTAATAATTAGTAATTAATTAATATTTAGTAAATTAATAATTAGTAATAATTAGTAAAGAAAAATTTAGCATTTGGATTGCAGATTCTAACGCAACGGATGCGAAGATGGCTTATCTCTTTTTCTAAAAATAGATATGCTGGATGTCCTTCGAAGAATGCTCACTGCATTCTTTCTCTTTATAAGACACATTAGTAACAGTAATATTTTTTAATGAATTACCTTTTAAAATTCGTTTACGTGGTTTAAATTGGCATATTACACGTATTATTTCCAGGTTTAATAATTATCTTAAGACTAATTATTAAGATTTATCATTTACAAGATATATTTTTATTTATTTAATAAAGGCTTTAACAATTAGAATTTTTGTGGTTTTATATGTATATATTTTAAAATTTTCAAAGTCGACTTTTAATGATTACTCAAGTCTATGAATAATATTTTAATAAATTCTAATGCGTTAAGCCATTATTATTACAATAAATTTTACAATAAGAATATATGGAAATTAATTATCGCTTCGCTTAATAGTTATTATGTCGCTAAAAGAAATTTTATTCTTACAGTTCTCGGAACAACGTATGAAAAAGCGGCTCGTTTTACTTCTAAGAATGATCACGACGGATGTGCTCGAAGAATTCATTGCACGCTCTACCGTGATCTTTTATTCAAGAGGTCTTTTGATTCTGACAATATTTTATTCTTTGAAGATTTTCATTTGGGCGACTTTTATATTAGCACATATATATATATATATATATATGTATAGATATTGTTACGTCCCGCAATGAAAAAATTTTCAAAATCTTTATACTACACTATATCGCATATTAAAATTCCAAAACTATATCTATATCATAATCTTTACCTACTATTGTTATATAATAACGTCTATATATATATATATCTGTCCCTCGCTGACAGCATATGTGTAGTACACTCATTGAAAGTCGCTACAGAATACCTGAAAATTATAGAAAATATCAATAAAATGTTATAATATTATCATATCGTCATTACTCTATATAAAATTTCGTTATACTAGTGGAACTAACCGTAAAACCAGCATTAGCAAATATATTTAAATATATATATATATATATAGACAAAATCTAACAAAATGGACCTAACCGTTATCATTGGAAACTTATTGAATAAACTTTAATTAAAAATATTGAAAATCTTAAAGCCACAATAATGTAAAGAATTTCAAATCTAGAATATATATATATTTACAAATATCTTTCATTATTCAAACAATCAATCGTAATGAAACAGATTCGATAACGATTCATTTTGTTAACAAAAAAAAACCACAATAGATGAAATAACAAAAAAATAATATATGAAAGAAAAGAAAAAGAAAATATATATACTTACGTAGAATAGATTTAAGTTCTAGTTAAAGTATCGTGAAGTGTAAAATCAATTATCCTTCCGATAAGTATATATAATCCGCACTCTTCAAATAGTTAGAATATTTTCCGCCTTCATACGCGTATACTCGTACATAGATCCCCAATTTTAAGAATCTGTAAAGGAAACCAATCGATATAAGCCAAATCTAATAATCCCATATTTTCCAGTAGAGACAAGAAACACTCTTATAAAGTAAGAATCAAAACCCTCAACGATTAACATTAATAGAATTGCTCCACAAGCCCCTTTTAAATAATTATTAACAGTATAACCTTAAGGACCTAACCATATAAAAGGAGACGCAAAGACTTGATTTACAAGCAAAAATGCTTAATACAAATAATTAATAAAATAAACTCTGCACAAAAACTAAATAAAATCGTCTTTACAATAGTGACATATATATATATTCATATAAAGCCACTCAGTAAAAATACGTACTCATTACATTACGAACAAATAACCGAGAACAAACGTACAATACGTTCAAAAGAAAAATTATAACTCTTATACATGACACTTCTAATAATAAACTCTAATACCATGACCAACAGATTTGTTGAAATAAGATTACATTTTTAAACAAGCATAAATACCGCCTCTTATATATACATATATATCTGAAATTTTGTGTCTAACATCTCCATTACTATTTAGGAGAACTATAAGACTCAAATATCACTCAAATTATACTTTACTCAAAATATACATACGCTACCCACATATATATATCTGATCATGATTAATTCTATTACATATATTGAAATAAAATCGCTATATTGATCCTACTAACCTAATTATTAAATGAGACATACACATAGATACACCAAACGGAACAACAAAATGTACCTGTTGATCATCAACAAAATTTATAAATATAATGACTTAAAATTCAAGAGAATAAATTAAATAAAATTAAAATCCGTATCTGTTTCTATTTGATCTGTCGGATAAATAAAAGTCCCCCAACTATTCTTTATGACATACAGAATTTATTAAATAAATATAGTATGTGCTAACCAGAAATTAATAAGAGTTTTTTTTCTCGATGAAATAAAATTAATTTATAAAACATTTTGTTGAACCAAAAGAATAAATAAAAATATAATAATAAGAACGTCTATGCTTATATATATATATCGTTGGAATCTTGTAGCACAAATCATAGGCTTGAACATCTCTCTCTCTCTCCCGCGTAAACACTCTCTTAAATGTAGATTCTCACCACTAGAAACCTGAAAAAGAAAAATCGTAATTAATAAAAGGTCTATATACAATTTCCTATAAAATAATTGAAGAGGATAATGACCCTCCAAGATAATATAATCAAAATATAAAATTTCTCAATTTAACGCTGTACATTAATACTAAATTATTTCATGACAAATGTCCTACCAATAACCAAGACATAAATTTTAATAATATTTAAATCGGACACATGCATATATTACATAACCCAATTATAAATAAATACGCGTAAGGCAAATTACTAACAATAATAGTCAATCGCCATGTTATAGAAAACTAAATTCGTATAATTAATATATGCAATCCCTTATAATATCAATGAAAATTAACGCATAAGAATTAACAAAAGAAATAATAAGTTAACATTATAAATATGTAAAATAATAAAATAAAGGGAAATATTTACGCTTACTTATGTAATTTCTTCACGATTATCAAACCATAAATATGAAATGATTTATAAGCTTCCCTTTTCCCAATGAATATATATATATATATATTCTCTAATAACGTGTAGGAAAAATATATAATAAAAATACAATTAATACACATACATGTACATATATTAAACACGACGATTTTTGCCCTACACGGATATCGCGAATAAACTAAGACAAAATAATAATCCCTTGAGAAATCAATGCTTTGACCAATGAGAATTTAATAAAAGATATTTCCAGCAACAGTATTCCTAAGCAAATTGTAATAAATTAGATAAAATCATTTTGATATATGAACAATCGAAATCTTAATGCATTAATCAAAATTTAAAATTATTATATGATCAATGATAATTCAATATTTCATTTATATAAAGCAAAAGTATCAACATTTATAAAATCTTATTGTATGCCGTTTATAAAATTAATATCTTAAGACATACAAACCAATATTAAAATTTTGATACATATACGTATACACATTCTTGTTAATTAATAATATAATTTTAAACCTTGTATTCCTTAACTTCCTCTAAAAAGAAATTAATACTAACAATCAAGATCTATATAAAATCCCGCGATGTGAGCGATTTTTAATAATCATCCACCTCGACATCGACAAATCCAAATATCATTTAAAAGTAAAGCCACGGTAGTCCTGCACCTGAAAGAGAAAAATTAATTAGTTAACGAATCTCAAAATTTTAATGAAACATCAATAATAAAATATAATTGGAAGAATCAAATATTAACGATAAAATTTAATAATTAAATTTTAGCGACAGACTTGATAAATTACTTGGCAGAATTGATTAAATAATTAATATGCATAGTACATGACAGGCAAAGCATATTATATAATCATAAAAGCAACACAATCGCCTTTAAATAATAAAAAATATAATAATTAAAACGTGCTAAAAATATAATAACATAATATTAATAGGTACGTCTTATAGTAGTACCATTAAAAATACTTATATAATCAAAAATCCTTACAACACCGATGTCTTAACTAAAAACATATATATATATATATATGTTTATATATATATATTTATAAAATTATGCGTTGAAACAACCCCTATAATTTTCGACGTAGAAATGTTGATCCATCAACCCTCTTCCTCCCCGTATATAAATACATGTACGCTCCCATTCGGTAACCTGTAAAAGAAATAAAACAATTAATACAAAATAAAGCCAATACTTGGCGTAGACTTTGTTAGGATAATTCATTAAACGAATAAAGATTAACGATAAAAATCTGACGACCTTCTAGTAGCTTCCCCGGTGATTATTCTAGCAGTAAAATTTTAAAGGCAACCCCAAAAACAAAAATTTAAAATGTTTGTAACTTCGATATCTTTTACAATAGAGATATACTAAGGGCATAATTGTGATCCCATTACCAAGTAGATCAACGTACTAATCGATTAATTAATCAAAATAAGTACACGTCCTAATATGCTCCCGTATATAGTTCTAAAATAACAGTCCCTACTCACTAGAAGTATAAATATGATGCTAACAATCAAATTTACCAAACAAAAGTGTTGTAACTTCGAGATCTTTTACAATAGAATTATAAAAATAATATAATTATGATACCATGACCAAGTAGATCACCACACTAGTCGACTAATTCATCAAAAAAATGACGTCCAAACTTGGGTGAAAACGCTCTCGTATACATCTCTGGGATAATAATTCCAACATATTGGGTATATAGATGTAACCCCTCACGACGATAATATTTTATTTTCCATTGACCATCGATATACTGCTCCCAGTATAACCTATAAATCATAAAACCAAATAAATAATAGCTATGCACTAAATAATATCGCGATACTAATAATCGAAATACAAAACAAAATCGTATAAATATCAAACGAACTCTCCCTCTAAATAATATCATTAAAATCAAAATTACTAGTATCCGACTTAATATCGTCACAAGGATAACATAACAAATACAAGAATAATAAATGTTAAAATATTTTATAATAATATAATTTAAGTGCCATTGAATAATTACAAGATATATATATATTAATCCCCAACTAACAATGAATATTTAATAAATATCCTATGAAACTTGTAAAGACAAAATTATAAATAAAAACGTAAGATAATAACCAAAATTTAACAATTGATAAAACTAATAAATTATATGGTACTAATAATTCTCTATGATTAAAATTGAAATTGCTTAAATGCAAATAATAATAATAATAACAATAATGAATTTGCATAAATTTTAATAAGACTTACCCTTAGAAATAATAATATATCCTTGACCATCAACATTTTAATTCAGCACTGCTTGTTTTTCTTGCTAAACCTGTTGACACCTAAAAACAAATAAAAATGAATATATGTTCTTAGACCATAAATTAATAAAAATATTAACGATAAGAAAATTTCAGAAACAAAATTTTGGTAGTAAAATCTAGCTTCAAATTCTACAAAATAATTCTAACAATTATACATATGAATATATATATATATATATATGTATATATATATATATGCATCCACTCTTATAACCAATAATAAATGAATAATAAGACCTTAACAAATAAAATATTCACTTATAATAAGCTAATAACGAAATTTAACCAAATACTAGCGGCCCATAACACAAATAATAATTTAAAGTGATCTTACCTGAAAATCAAATAAGAATACCTTATATGACGAAGTCACATGACCCCCCTCCTGGATGCCTGAAAAATTAATGTAAAATAATATTTGGTCATAAGAATAATAATTTCTAACACGAGGCTGTCAATATTTTATAAAAATTTGCAAAGCATTAAGTATAACAAAATGGATAGCATCTATATGCTTAAGGCATATACACATGAGCCAATGAAAAGAAAGAAAAACCAACTAGCATAAATGAACAAAATAATATAAAATTTAGATTAAAATAATTAAAAAATCAGAATAAGGCCAATGAACATCATCAAAAATCAACCATGAACATTTACGATCACACTCTTCTATATATGAATGCATGTACCAAGCCTTATAAAATATTAACACTTCATATAAAAAGTTTTCAACTATAATAATCCCCCTTTTTCAAGTACTTTAATGACAAAATTTCATAATACCAAACCTTATTAAGTATAATTATGTCAGATATTACTTACTAGTAAGTCTTCATATGACGAAAATATATGGACACCCTATATTCGTGTTCCTACTCACCGGGTACCCCCCTGGCAAAAGTATCGCCTGAATAAATAAAATAATAATATTAAGGATGGACATCTATAGCTACTATGAATATAAAATGTATATACACAATTGTAAAATGCACGAACATTCACATATGAGCACTCTTATACGTATATATATATATATATATAAATACATATATATATACGTGCATATGAACATATGCAAATTTAATAATGTAAGACTAAAATCTTCCGAGAAATGAATAAGGCCCAGCTGCATAACGTGTGAAATAACACTCAAAAATTAGAATCTAAATTTAAAAACTTTATTAAATAAAAATAAAAAAATTTCAACAATGAATATAATGACAGCAACTTCTTACCATGCATAATATACATATATCATTAAGTCAAAGGAAATAAAACGTGAAAACACGAGAGAAATAGAGAAATAATATGTGTACTTACGAATAATATGCACAAAGAATATTATGCGTATAACTCTACGAGTCGAACAAGCGTGCAAGGCCAAGTCCAGCACGTCGCGTTATCTCCATTGGAATTTTTAAACATCCTCTCCCGACCTAAAGGCAGAGGGAAGATCTAAATTCGCGCTCGCATGAATGCAAACCAAATTAATACATCGACTTCTCTTTTATAATTAAGCATTAACAAAGCATTTTCTATTAATATCACACTATTATCCAGTATCATATACTCTATATACATATATATGCATACTATATGTACATATAATGAATAAATTACATATAGCATAATATTTTATAACAAAATCAATAAATAAGTATAAATACAATAAAAACGTCAGGAAAATTACAAATATATATTAATGTAAAATATCCCTATAATACGCATACTATATGTAACATACAAATTGACTAAATTTACATATACGCATATATATTTTATAACCAAACTCAATAAAATAACGGTATAAATACAATAAATACGCGTCGCGATAGAAATTGACACATATATATATTAACATGTCCAGAAATCTCCCTATATATATATGCATACTATACGTAATATATAAATTGAATAAATTTACATATACGCATATATATTTTATACAAAACTCAATAAAATAAAGGTATAAATACAATAAATAAGCGTTGCGATGGAAATTTACAAATATATATCTTAACTTGTCCAAAATTATCCCTATACATACGCATACTATATGTAACATACAAATTGACTAAATTTACATATACGCATATATATTTTATAACCAAACTCAATAAAATAACAGTATAAATACAATAAATACGCGTCGCGATAGAAATTGACACATATATATATTAACTTGTCCAACAATATCCCTATATGTATATGCATGCTATATGCATATACATTTTGTAACAAATTTAACAATAAAACAAAGGAGGAGATATAATAGACTGCTACCGCGACAAAATTAATCAGCACACAAAACATATATATATATATATATTACGAATATTAACAAATAATTAATATTAATAACCCCAAGATTTTATACAATAATTATTAATCTTATACGATGATTATTAAATACGATTCAGTAAAAACTTGCTGAAATCAATTTTCATAAGCAATATGCGAATACATATCTATACATATATATATATATATATATGTGCTAATATAAAAGTCGCCCAAATGAAAATCTTCAAAGAATAAAATATTGTCAGAATCAAAAGACCTCTTGAATAAAAGATCACGGTAGAGCGTGCAATGAATTCTTCGAGCACATCCGTCGTGATCATTCTTAGAAGTAAAACGAGCCGCTTTTTCATACGTTGTTCCGAGAACTGTAAGAATAAAATTTCTTTTAGCGACATAATAACTATTAAGCGAAGCGATAATTAATTTCCATATATTCTTATTGTAAAATTTATTGTAATAATAATGGCTTAACGCATTAGAATTTATTAAAATATTATTCATAGACTTGAGTAATCATTAAAAGTCGACTTTGAAAATTTTAAAATATATACATATAAAACCACAAAAATTCTAATTGTTAAAGCCTTTATTAAATAAATAAAAATATATCTTGTAAATGATAAATCTTAATAATTAGTCTTAAGATAATTATTAAACCTGGAAATAATACGTGTAATATGCCAATTTAAACCACGTAAACGAATTTTAAAAGGTAATTCATTAAAAAATATTACTGTTACTAATGTGTCTTATAAAGAGAAAGAATGCAGTGAGCATTCTTCGAAGGACATCCAGCATATCTATTTTTAGAAAAAGAGATAAGCCATCTTCGCATCCGTTGCGTTAGAATCTGCAATCCAAATGCTAAATTTTTCTTTACTAATTATTACTAATTATTAATTTACTAAATATTAATTAATCACTAATTATTAATTTTAACTATATACGCACCATTGTAAAAATCATTGTAATAATAATGGTTTAATACATCAGAATTTACCAAAATATCACTTAAAATTTAAACAATTGTTATAAATCGAACTCAAATTTTCTAATAACATAAATACGATATTATAAAAAAAATTCTGATTGTTAAAAATCATTATTAAAAATTATTCTAAAATTATTTAATAAATCTAAGACGCAAGACTTGCAATCCCTACCACAAAACTCTCACCCACCACATCGCAAACTCATAGCAGGAAGGGATAGCTCCAGCAGCCGACCCACCAATCACCAAAAAGGCCCACCTCTTCTCCCTACCATTAAACATCGAACCAGAGGAAGGTATATAAGGCCGCCGCCGCCGCCGCCGGTGTGTGTCTCTGCGCCATTAACTCGCCTGTGTCTCAGCTCTCTCTACGCCCATCAGATCTCCAGCTCTCGAAGAGGAAAAACCTAGAAGCCTACCGGACACCTTAACTTATTCGAAAATAACTTAGTCGCGATTTTGATTTTTTCTTTCGGGACTTAGTCTCAATCTCTATTAAGAGAGCTGTATCAACATTAACACTTTAATAAAGTGCTACCATCCAGCAACCTCTGACTCTTTGGCCATTCTCTGCGCTGCCTTGCCACTTCTTCAGGTTCTCACCGAGGTCGAGCAACCCAGGGAAGGAGCAGCGGTGCCTGCATTCATCCATTGATCCCGTCATCCGGTAAGGAAATAATAAAATAATAATCATTCTTAATCAACCTTGATAATAACTTTGTATATTAGTTCGATTTATTCTAGGCCTATTGACAATTTTCCCAGAATCTTACTTGCCCGTATACAGACTTTAAATTTTTCTTTCGAGTTGAATAATTTAAATTTCAACCGACCCTCTGAGAACGCTCGAAGCGTATCCTAGAGTGTAGCGTCGTTCGAGTTAGTCACTCGATGTGCATTGAGTAGCAAATTCTACTCCTCTGCCGCTTTCACGGAGAGCTTCTTTGAAAGAATTTCTCCGTGGATCCTGTGCCGCTGTGACGTGACGTCTTGCACATCGATACTAGACTCAGAATCTAAGACTCGCTCCTAGAGGATCTGTCGAAATAATAGAATTAATGCACTGGCTTACAAGTTAACTATCGAAAACATTTTATGAATTTTATACTTATCTGAAGTAAGCCAGCCGCTTCCACCCGTATCCTCGTCTGTATCCTTGAATCTCCAGACCTCTCGGTGCAGCCGCATGCTCCTGGAAATTCAGTATATGCTAGATAAATTATCATCCGTTGTACGACAATTTTCCCCGAATCCTACCTGTCCGTATACAGACTTTAAATTTTTCTTTCGAGTTGAATAATTTAAATTTCAACCGACCCTCTGAGAACGCTCGAAGCGTATCCTAGAGTGTAGCGTCGTTCGAGTTAGTCACTCGATGTGCATTGAGTAGCAAATTCTACTCCTCTGCCGCTTTCACGGAGAGCTTCTTTGCAAGAATTTCTCCGTGGATCCTGTGCCGCTGTGACGTGACGTCTTGCACATCGATACTAGACTCAGAATCTAAGACTCGCTCCTAGAGGATCTGTCGAAATAATAGAATTAATGCACTGGCTTACAAGTTAACTATCGAAAACATTTTATGAATTTTATACTTATCTGAAGTAAGCCAGCCGCTCTTACCCGTATCCTCGTCTGTATCCTTGAATCTCCAGATATATTAAATAATAAAAATATATTAAATAAATCATTAATTGCTGTACCCCAATGAACTGTATATAGCCGAACGTTTCAACCATGATATGAGAACGAGTGAGATATACCATCATAATCTACATTCGTTTATCTCATAATAATCCGTTAAGCCGTATTATTCGTCTTAACTCTATGAACCACCTTGCTGTGACTACATTTACCTTATAAAACCATTCATCTTAACAGGTACCTTTCTACGCATCATCGTAAGTAAACCCCTTTTGTGTTAAATCAATCGCATCAAACATACTAAATAGTCGTATTCCCTCGGTAGATGGTTAACCCCCGCCGAACTTCTTCCGTTGGACGCGAAATTCCCCTCCGTGCCGCGGGTATACGCCGCAGGCGTGCCTCCCGGTCGGTACTTAGGCTCCCTACAGCTCGTCAGTTGTTTGCCGACGAGAACGACTTAACAAGCAGAGTAACAAGGTACTCTCCAGTGCGTAGTTTCGCGCCCTCCCGCGCATACCCTTATCGTCCTCCCCGAAACCCTCCAGCGGTTCTTCAAGAGGAACAACAGCCCAGAGCCAGGCCGCCATCGCCCAATTACTCCCCCATCCAGGATTCATCTAATCCCAGCTACTCGCCGGTCAGGACACCGGAAGATCTTCCTTCCATACCGGAAGAACGAAGACCCATAGAACAAAGCACAGAAACTGAGGCTGGTCCATCCAACCCAGGTCAAGTTCTGGATCCCCCTGAACCAAATTTCTACCCGGAACCAGAGGACCTAGTCTTACCAAGCAGTATCCAACCCCTCGCAGGACTAACAGACGAAGATTTTATCGAGATCTACGAATACTTGCAGCGAGATAATTTCTTCAACAACCGCGAATAATAACCATATCTAGATATCGCCTTAGAAATGCTATAGAGAAGAACATTAACTACATACACACATTTATACGTATAACAATATACACTATCTACAACTGTCAAATAATAACAATGATAACAATAATAAAGGATTTGTAAAGCTCTAAGGAAGCAAACTAATAAAAGAAAACAGATCAAAAAGGATAAATTGGGTCAGGTTCAACGCATCTAATCTATTTCCCATCGTCAATCCCTCTCCTGAAAGAAGCGCAAAAGATTCTTAGTCTCTCGGCGTCCTAGGGTATAGCCGGCTTGGCAGGTTGCCCTGAAAAAGAAATAGAGAGAAGTTACAATTGCGTAACAAATAAATACGTGAGAAGTTACGATCGAGACGTAACAAATTCAAATTGCCAAATGTTCAATTTAATAAAAGATTTTAATTTGATAAATGAATTTAATTATATTATAATAAATTTTATGATGAGTCATACAATGATGAATCATACGAATATAAAATAAAATAAAAATGAGTCATACAATGATGAATCATACGATGATGAGTCATACAGCAGGTGTTCGTTAACAGAATATTTCAATAAATTATATGATGAGTCATACGACGATGAGTCATATAAATATAATTTTAAATAAAATAAATTAATTAATTTGTTAAATGGAAATAAAATAATAGAGTCAATAAAAGTGAATTAAATCATTGGCAAATTGCTTCAATAAGAATATGCGATGTACTATTGAAAGTTGTTCACAAAATGGCGGACTGCCATGAAATATGGTAAAATAAAATGGCAGGTTCCCCAACTCCTTATATATTATACATGAAAAAATATATGTAGATTCATAGAAATTTCTGGACTTTCGGTAGGTAGGAAAATAGATTGCTTTTTATTTCGTTTATTATAATGTTGAAGGAATACAGAGGTACTGGAAGATGGAAGGATAGATATCGTGTCGGCTAGCTTAGTCTTTAATCAAATAGTTAAAATGATTCCTTTAATAATATTCGTTTGAATCTCGCGCCGAGAATCTAGTGATAAAAAGAGACAGACATACTACCATTATATGTGATTCTCATGAATGTACTTAAGGAAGTCTGTTCGGAAATTGAAATCGATTGTAAATTCGTCTTTATAATGAAGCTCTTTAATGAGTCTTCAATAATTTGTATTAATGATTCAATTAATAATAATAATAATAATAATATCTTCGATAAATCTTTATGTATCAGACATGTAATTGCAATATTATTTCAATTGTTTAATTATAATTGCATATAACCATCTCAAGAGTAGACATGGATGCAATAATTGATCGTAGTAGATCGTAATAAAGAGATAGTAAATGTAGTAGAATGTCGTTGCAAGTCACGATAGTAGAGAAGTATGTAAAATAAAAGAAATAAGTACTTACCAATGAGTACTGAAGAGTAAAGTTGAAGATCTCCAGGGAGGACTGTCTACCTCGGTGACGTCGCTGTAGGAGAGTTGAAGGAGCCGGTGATGAATGACTGGCAGAAGACTCAAGTGATGATAAAATAAAACTTTAATATACTTTGTTCCAAGTACAAAGATTTGACAGTTCTCGGACTAAGTCCTTTTCGGCTCAAAAATAAATACTCGTGACTGCGTGAAGGTTATACGTTGAAAGAACTGAGAGTCAAATACGAATTTAATAATATAAGAGAACCGTGAGTCAAATGCTCACGTGTGTGAATTTAAGAGAACTAAGAGTCAAATCGAGTCAAATGCGAAGAGAGTCGCTCTGCATGGGTTTTTATAACGGGATTCCTACTTTTTGGGCAATTGTCGCAGAGTGGGAGCAGGTTCCTTTTCGCAGGGCGGAGTCTCTGATGATTGGTTCCCCTCTTAAAATTGGATGCGTGCGCATCTTTTCATCGGTAGAAGGGTGATGCGTGCGCAATTTTGCGTAGGCGTTTGAACGATGATTGCGTCCCCGTTTTTGGGTCTTGAGGTGGTGGGGGAAGTAGAGTAGCCAATCAGGAAGTAGCAAAAATTCTGATGCAACCGGATGCGGTGAGTCATCGATGAGTCACTTTTGGCAACAATTCTTCTGATACTTGATATTTTTCTTGAAGATTATCAGTGACATTCGATATTTTTTCGTATAATTTATGTGACAGGTGTCCTTCGATTACAATAGATTTGCGTCGCCAAATTATCGCATCGGCTTATCTTTAAATTATTATAAATTATTTAACTGATGAGCTCATGGTCGAATCTTTGTTATAAACAATATGAATATGCGTATTTAGTAACGCATATATAGTATATGTAGACGGCTAAATAAAAGTATCTATAGTATGTGTACGTATAAGAAATATGTTTTACCAACAAGACTTCAAAATTTGTAAGAATAATGGAATTTAACATTTGGACCTCCCTGTAGATTAGGGAGTCGAAAATATATGGAATTATGTAAAAACATGTGTAAATATTCGGCTGTGGTCCTCAAAATTTGGGTTTAAAGATTTATAATGTATCAGGATAGTATATTCTCATAGAAGGTATACGTCGGTAAGTCGGTAAGTTAGTATGTCGGTAACTTCTGAATTTAAATAAAATTAAAGTATTAGGATAGCATGTATATGAAAGAGGCATGCTCATAGTGAAAGAATATATATAAATATATGTATGTTTGTTGGTTAATAACTTTAAAAATTAAAGTTTTAAAATTTTAAAGTATCAGGGTAGCATATTCATAAAAGAGGTATGCTCCTGGTAGAACGTCGGTAACTGGTAGGTCGGTAAGTCGTTGGGTTGGTAAGTTACCATAAGTCGGTAAGGTAGTAAGGTGTCGGTAACAATAAGTAGGTATGTTACCATAGGTAGGTAAGGTAGAAAAGTGTCGGTAACAATAAGTCGGTATGTTACCATAGGTAGGTAAGGTAGAAAAGTGTTTTATCATCAGTCGGTAAGGTAGGAATTTCCTATATTATCATTTATCCTTGGTCGGTAAAGTAAGAATTGACTTTATCATCCCATGTAGAAAGGGTTGAAGTCTTGCAGGCTCTTTAAAAGTATAAGAGGTTACTATTCTGTAGGCGCTGCTTATACTGTATTAAAGGTATAAGTTTTTATGCGTTTGTATATACGATATAGATTCTGTAGGCGCTTTAAGAGTATAAACGGCTGCGGTTTTGCAGGCGCTTAATAGAAGGAAGATCAATAAGGCTATTTAATATGGATTATAATGCTTTTCTAGGCGAAAGAATATTGTAATAGCAGTAATTAGAGTGAATTATTTGTATTATAGCGTTTTTGATCCCCTTATAAGAGCTGAAAATGATATAAGAGTAGTATTAAAGTATTTAATATAGAATTTTACTGTATGTATATATGATCAACGTTATATAGGCGCATTGAGAGTAAATAGTGTTGAAGTTTTATAGGCGCGTTTCATCTCTTAAGCCATGCAGGCTTATTACAATTTATATTTTATGAAAAATAAGGCAAGAAGATCAATGTGCTATTTACTATAGAGTTTTAATATGAATTTAAAGAATCTTTTGCACATGTAATGTGGGTTCATTATATAGAATAATTAAATATAACTGAGTTTTCTTTATATAAAGAGTGAATGAAGTATTTTTAGAAATATTCTCTTTGTATGAATAATACAGCATTTTGATCTTCTATAATTTTATATTATTATTCGATTATATAATAGCAAAAAAACTAACTCGAGAGAGTATATAAGTAGTAATGTAATGTGATTATATATTGATTATATATTTAAAATAAATTTTTGTAGCGGGACGTAACACCGAATAACGCACGCCTATGCGACGTACTAACGTGAATTTAACGTTATTTTTGAATATAGCATGCTATGATGCGAAGTACTGAACTAAGTAGAAATGAATGCTTTTAATCCGGATAACGCACGCCTATGCGACGTACTAACGTGAATAAACGCTTTTTTTCAAGATAGCATGCGATGATGCGAAGTACTGAATTAAGAAGAAATGAATGCTTTTAATCCGGATAACGCACGCCTATGCGACGCACTAACGTGAATTAAACGTTATTTTTGAATATAGCATGCGATGATGCGAAGTACTAAACAAACCAGAAATGAATGCTTTTAATCCGAATAACGCACGCCTATGCGACGTACTAACGTGAATTTAACGTTATTTTTGAATATAGCATGCTATGATGCGAAGTACTGAACTAAGTAGAAATGAATGCTTTTAATTTGGATAACGCACGCCTATGCGACGTACTAACGTGAATTAATCGCTTTTTTTCAAGGTAACATGCGATGATGCGAAGTTCTGAACTAAGTAGAAATTAATGCTTTTAATCCGGACAACGCACGCCTATGCGACGTACTAACGTGAATAAAACGCTATTTTTGAAGATAGCATGCGATGATGCGAAGTACTGAACTAAGTAGAAATGAATGCTTTTAATCCGGATAACGCACGCCTATGCGACGTACTAACGTGAATTAAACGCTATTTTTCAAGATAGCATGCGATGATGCGAAGTACTGAACTAAGTAGAAATGAATGCTTTTAATCCGGATAACGCACGCCTGTGGGACGTACTAACGTGAATAAAACGCTATTTTTCAAGATAGCATGCAATGATGCGAAGTACTGAACTAAGTAGAAATGAATGCTTTTAATGTGGATAATGCACGCCTATGCGACGTACTAACGTGAATAAAACGCTATTTTACAAGATAGCATGCGATGATGCGAAGTACTGAACTAAGTAGGAATGAATGCTTTTAGTTCGGATAACGCACGCCTATACGACGTACTAACGTGAATAAAACGCTATTTTCCAAGATAGCATGCGATGATGCGAAGTTCTGAACTAAGTAAAAATGAATGCTTTTAATCCGGATAGCGCACGCCTATGCGACGTACTAACGGGAACTAATCGCTTTTTTTCAAGATAGCATGCGATGATGCGAAGTACTGAACTAAGTAGAAATGAATGCTTTTAATCCGGATAACGCACGCCTATGCGACGTACTAACGTGAATAAAACGCTATTTTTTAAGATAGCATGCGATGATGCGAAGTACTGAACTAAGTAGAAATGAATGCTTTTAATGTGGATAATTCACGCCTATGCGACGTACTAACGTGAATAAAACGCTATTTTTCAAGATAGCATGCGATGATGTGAAGTACTGAACTAAGTAGAAATGAATGCTTTTAGTTCGGATAACGTACGCCTATACGACGTACTAACGTGAATAAAACGCTATTTTACAAGATAGCATGTGTTACGTTTGAATTCGTTGTTACGTCTCGATCGTAACTTCTCACGTATTTGTTTGTTACGCAATTGTAACTTCTCTCTATTTCTTTTTCAGGGCAACCTGCCAAGCCGGCTATACCCTAGGACGCCGAGAAACTAAGAATCTTTTGCGCTTCTTTCAGGAGAGGGATTGACGATGGGAAATAAATTAGGTGCGTTAAACCTGACCCAATTTATCCTTTTGATCTGTTTTCTTTTATTATTTCACTTCCTTAAAGCTTTACAAATTTTTTATTATTATTATTATTATTATTTGACAGTTGTAGGTAATGTGTATCGTTATACGTATAGATGTGTGTACGTAGTTAATGTTTTTCTCTATAGCATTTCTAAGGCGATATCTAGATATGGTTATTATTCGCGGTTATTGAAGAAATTATCTCGCTGCAAGTATTCGTAGATCTCGATAAAATCTTCGTCTGTTAGTCCTGCGAGGGGTTGGATACTGCTTGGTAAGACCAGGTCCTCTGGTTCTGGGTAGAAATTTGGTTCAGGAGGATCCTGAACCTGACCTGGGTTGGATGGACCAGCCTCAGTTTCTGTTCTTCGTTCTATGGGTCTTCGTTCTTCCGGTATGGAAGGAAGATCTTCCGGTGTCCTGACCGGCGAGTAACTGGGATTAGATGAATCCTGGATGGGAGAGTAGTTGGGCGATGGCGGCCTGGCTCTGGGCTGTTGTTCCTCTTGAAGAACCGCTGGAGGGTTTCGGGGAGGACGATAAGGGTATGCGCGGGAGGGCGCGAAACTACGTACTGGGGAGTACCTTGTTACTCTGCTTGTTAGGTCGTTCTCGTCGGCAAACAACTGACGAGCTATCGGGAGCCTAAGTACCGACCGTGAGGCACGCCGGCGGCGTATACCCGCGGCACGGAGGGGAATTTCACGTCCAACGGAAGAAGTTCGGCGGGGGTTAACCATCTACCGAGGGAATACGACTATTTAGTATGTTTGATGCGATTGACTTAACACAAAAGGGGTTTACTTACGATGATGCGTAGAAAGGTACCTGTTAAGATGAATGGTTTTATAAGATAAATGTAGTCACAGCAAGGTGGTTCATAGAGTTAAGACGAATAATACGGCTTAATGGATTATTGTGAGATAAACGAATGTAGATTATGATAGTATATCTCACTCGTTCTCATATAATGGTTGAAACGTTCGGCTATATACAGTTCATTGGGGTACAACAATTAACGATTTATTTAATATATCTTGAATTTTCAGGGGCATGCGGTTGCACCGAGAGGTCCGGGGATTCAGTGGGGTACAGACGAAAATACGGGTAAGAGCGGCTGGCTTACTTCAGATAAGTATAAAATTCATGAAATGTTTCGATAGTTAACTTGTAAGCCAGTGCATAAATTCTATTATTTCGACAGATCCTCTAGGAGCGAGTCTTAGATTCTGAGTCTAGTATCGATGTGCAAGACGTCACGTCACAGCGGCACAGGATCCACGGAGAAATTCTTTCAGAGAAGCTCTCCGTGAAAGCGGCAGAGGAGTAGAATTTGCTACTCAATGCACATCGAGTGACTAACTCGAACGACGCTACACTCTAGGACACGCTTTGAGCGTTCTCAGAGGATCGGTTGAAATTTAAATTATTCAATTCCAAGAAAAATTTAAAGTCTGTATACGGACAAGTAGGATTTGAGGAAGATTGTCATACAACGAGTGATAATTTACTTAGCATATTTTGAATTTCCAGGAGCATGCGGCTGCACCGAGAGGTCTGGAGATTCAAGGATACAGACAAGGGTACGGGTAAGAGCGGCTGGCTTACTTCAGATAAGTATAAAATTCATGAAATGTTTTGATAGTTAACTTGTAAGCCAGTGCATAAATTCTATTATTTCGACAGATCCTCTAGGAGCGAGTCTTAGATTCTGAGTCTAGTATCGATGTGCAAGACGTCACGTCACAGCGGCACAGGGTCCACGGAGAAATTCTTTCAGAAAAGCTCTCCGTGAAAGCGGCAGAGGAGTAGAATTTGCTACTCAATGCACATCGAGTGACTAACTCGAACGACGCTACACTCTAGGATACGCTTTGAGCGTTCTCAGAGGATCGGTTGAAATTTAAATAATTCAACTCGAAAGAAAAATTTAAAGTCTGTATACGGGCAAATAAGATTCTGGGAAAATTGTTAATATATTTACAAAGTTATTATCAAGGTTGATTAATATTTAGAATAAATAAACCTAATATACAAAGTTATTATCAAGGTTGATTAAGAATGATTATTATTCTATTATTTCCTTACCGGATGACGGGATCAGTGGAAGAATAAAGGCACCGCTGCTCCTTCCCTGGATTGCTCGACCTCGGTGAGAACCTGAAGAAGTGGCAAGGCAGCGCAGAAAATGGCCAAAGACTCAGAGGTTGCTGGATGGTAGCACTTTATTAAAGTGTTGGTGTTGATACAACTCTCTTAATAGAGATTGAGACTAAGTCCCGAAAGAAAAAATCAAAATCGCGACTAAGTTATTTTCGAATAAGCTAAGGTGTCCGGTAGGCTTCTAGGTTTTTCCTCTTCGAGAGCTGGAGATTTAATGGCCTAGAGGACCGAGAGTTCGAGAGTTAATGGCGTAGAGAGCTGAGACTTGACGCCCGAGGTGCCTTTAGTCCCTTCCTCTGGTTCGATGATTAATGGTAGGGAGAAGAGGTGGGCCTCTTCGGTGATTGGTGGGTCGGCTGCTGGAACTATCCCTTCCTGCTATGAGTTTGCGATGTGGTGGGTGAGAGTTTTGTGGTAGGGATTGCAAGTCTTGAGTCTTAGATTTATTAAATAATTTTAGAATAATTTTTAATAATGATTTTTAACAATCAGAATTTTTATAACATCATATTTATGTCATTAGAAAATTTGAGTTCGATTTATAGCAATTGTTTAAATTTTAAGTGATATTTTGGTAAATTCTGATGTATTAAACCATTATTATTACAATGATTTTCACAATGGTGCATATGTAGTTAAAATTAATAATTAGTAATTAATTAATAATTAGTAAATTAATAATTAGTAATAATTAGTAAAGAAAAATTTAGCATTTGGATTGCTATAAGAGGTTCTTCTTTGCAGGTTCTAACGCAACGGATGCGAAGATGCTTATCTCTTTTTCTAAAAATAGATATGCTGGGTGTCCTTCGAAGAATGCTCATCGCATTCTTTCTCTTTATAAGACACGTTAGTAACAGTAATATTTTTTAAATGAATTACCTTTTAAAATTCGTTTACGTGGCTTAAACTGGCATATTACACGTAATATTCCCAGGTTTAATAATTATCTTAAGACTAATTATTGAGATTTATCATTTACAAGATATATTTTTATTTATTTAATAAAGGCTTCAACAATTAGAATTTTTTGTGGTTTTATATGTATATATTTTAAAATTTTCAAAGTCGACTTTTAATGATTACTCAAGTCTATGAATAATATTTTAATAAATTCTAATGCGTTAAGCCATTATTATTACAATAAATTTTACAATAGGAATATATGGAAATTAATTATCGCTAAAAGAAATGTCATTCCTACAGTTCTCGGAACGACGTATGAAAAAGCGGCTCGTTTTACTTCTAAGAATGATCACGACGGATGTGCTCGAAAAATTTATTGCACGCTCTACCGTGATCTTTTATTCGAGAGGTCTTTTGATTTTGACAATATTTTATTCTTTGAAGATTTTTGTTCGGGCGACTTTTATATTAGCATATATATATGTATATGTATAGATATGTATTCGCATATTGCTTATGAAAATTGATTTCAGCAAGTTTTTACTGAATCGTATTTAATAATCATTGTATAAGATCAATAATTATTGTATAAAATCTTGGGGTTATTAATATTAATTATTTGTTAATATTCGTAATATATATATATATATATGTTTTGTGTGCCGATTAATTTTGTCGCGGTAGCAGTCTATTATATCCCTTCCTTTGTTTTATTGTTAAATTTGTTACAAAATACATATGCATATAGTATGCGTATATATAATAAAATAATAAATAAAATTATATTTATATAAATATTTAATATTAATATTGTATATATATGCATATATATTTATGTCGAATTTTTGGTACAGTTATTATATTTTTATTTTATGTTAAATTTTTGCGAAATCATATTATATAGTATGTTATATATATATAGTATTTTATATGGTTAATTATATATATATATATATTTCAATTATAATATATGTGCGTATATGCGAATTTATTCGATTTATATGTCACATATAGTATGCATATATATGGGGATATTGTTGGACAAGTTAACATATATATGTTAATTTCTTTCGCGACGCGTATTTATTGTATTTATACCTTTATTTTATTGAGTTTTGTTGTAAAGTATATGTGCATATATGCAAATTTATTCGATTTATATGCTACATATAGTATGCATATATATAGGGAGATTTCTGGACATGTTAATGTATATATGTGTCAATTTCTCTCGCGACGCGTATTTATTGTATTTATATCTTTATTTTATTGAGTTTGGTTATAAAATATATATGCGTATATGTAAATTTATTCAATTTGTATGTTACATATAGTATGCATATATATAGGGAGATTTCTGGACATGTTAATGTATATATGTGTCAATTTCTATCGCGACGCGTATTTATTGTATTTATATCTTTATTTTATTGAGTTTGGTTATAAAATATATATGCGTATATGTAAATTTATTCAATTTATAGGTTACATATAGTATGCATATATATATAAAGGTGTATATTTTTATATATTAATATATGTTAATTTTCGTCCTGACGATTGTTTATTACGTTTCTACTTTTATTTTATTGGATTTTGTTATAAAATATGCATACATATGTGTACATGTAGTCAGTTCACATGTTACATATAGTATGCATATATATGTATATAGAGGTATATGATACTGGATAATAGTGTGATATTAATAGAAAATGCTTTGTTAATGCTTAATTATAAAAGAGAAGTCGATGTATTAATTTGGTTTCCACTCATGTGAGCGCGAATTTAGATCTTCCCTCTGCCTTTAGGTCGGGAGAGGATGTTTAAAAATTCCAATGGAGATAACGCGACGTGCTGGACTTGGCCTTGCACGTTTATTCGGCTTGTAGAGTTATACGCATAATATTCTTCGTACAATATTATCCGTAAGTACACATATTATTTCTTTATTTTTCTCGTGTTTTCACGTTTTATTTCCCTCGACTTAATGGTACATGTATATTATGCATGGTAGAGCTTGCTGCTATTATACTCATTATTATAAATTTTTCATTTTTATTTAGTAAAGTTTTGAGTTTTGATTCTATGTTTTGAGTGTTATTTCATACGTTATGCAGCTGGGCCTTATTCATTTCTCGGAAGGTTTTAGTCTTACATTATTAAATTTGCATATGTTTATATGCACGCATATATATATATATATATATATATATATATATATATATATATATACATACGTATAAGAGTGGTCATATGTAAATGTTCGTGCATTTTACAATTGTATATATACATTTTATATTCATAGTAGCTATAGGTGTCCATCCTTAATATTATTATTTTATTTATTCAGGCGATACTTTTGCCAGGGGGGTACCCGGTGAGTAGGAACACGAATATAGGGTGTCCATATATTTTCGTCATATAAAGACTTACTGGTAAGTAATATTCTGACATAATTATACTTAATAAGGTTTGGTATTATGAAATTTTGTCGTTAAAGTACTTAAAAAGGGGGATTATTATAAATGAAAACTTTTTATATGAAGTGTTAATATTTTATAAGGCTTGGTACATGCATTCATGTATAGTAGAGTATGATCGTAAATGTTCGTGATTGATTTAAGAATTTTCCTCTTTCTACCTTTTTCTTGATGGTGTCCATTGGCCTTATTCTGATTTTTAAATTATTTTAATTTAAATTTTATGTTATTTTGGTTCATTTATGCTAGTTGGTTTTTCTTTCTTTTCATTAGCTCATGTGTATATGCCTTAAGCATATAGATGCTATCCATTTTGTTATACTTAATGTTTTGCAAATTTCTATAAAATATTGGCAGCCTCGTGTTAGAAATTATTATTCTTATGACCAAATATTATTTTACATTAATTTTTTAGGCCTCCAGGAGGGGGTCACTTGACTTCGTTATATAAGGTATTCTTATTTGATTTTCAGGTAAGATCAATTTAAATTATTATTTGTGTTATGGGCCGCTAGTATTTGGTTAAATTTCGTTATTAGCTTATTATAAGTGAATATTTTTTATTTGTTAAGGTTTTATTATTCGTTTATTATTGGTTATGTAAGAGTGGATGCATATATATATATATATATATATATATATATATATATATATATATATATATATGTATGTATAATTATCCGGATTATTTTGTAGAATTTGACGTTAGATTTTATTATTAAAATTTTGTTTCTGGAATTTTTTAATCATTAATATTTTTATTAATTTATGGTCTAAGAACATATATTCATTTTTATTTGTTTTTAGGTGTCAACAGGTTTAACAAGAAAATCAAGCAGTGCTGAATTAAAATGTTGATGGTCAAGGATATATTATTATTTCTAAGGGTAAGTTTTATTAAAATTTATGCGAATTCATTATTGTTATTATTCTTGTTATTAGTGTTATTATTATTATTTGTATTTAAGCAATTTCAATTTTAATCATAGATAATTATTAGTACCATATAATTTATTAGTTTTATCAATTGTTAAATTTTGGTTATTATCTTACGTTTTTATTTATAATTTTGTCTTTACAGGTTTCATAGGATATTCATTAAATATTCATTGTTGGTTGGGGATTAATATATATATATATCTCTTGTAGTTATTCAGTGGCACTTAAATTATATTTTTAACATTTATTATTCTTGTATTTGTTATGTTATCCTTTTGACGATATTGTTACGTCCCGCAACAAAAAATATTATAAGCATAAATTTTTTCTTTACTTTTCTATTTCTTTCCTTATTTCAATAATCAAATATTATTCAACTCATATTTTATTCAATATATACATATTAAACCATGATTAATTCTTTCGTTATTATATATATTCAACAAATAAAATCGTATACTAGTAGAACTAACCGCATAGCCAGACACATAATAGAAGTAGATTATATATATACACAAACTAAAGGAACAACAAAATGAACCTGACCATTGTTGTCAAAATTTATAAAGGAAATACATAATGGAATTAAAAATCGATGCATACCAATATATTGATTTATTTATTTAAAAAATAATTATACAATAACTCCCGATGACAGTAAATCATTTTGTTGAACCAAATAAATAAGAGGAAAATACTTATGCTTACTCATATATTATTCATCGCTTTCTATAGAAGTACTATAGTATAGACTGACGTATATACAGTCTCCTTCCAACGTACATGCAAGGCTCCATCTGAAAAGAATGAATTATTCAATCTATATATACTGACAAGGTAATTATAATTTTAATAACTCTGTAGAAGCATCATTTAAGCTAGTTAAAGAATGATTATTACATTGATAATCTCAAAAATAAAATATAAAAACTAAAGCGAATATGCACGAACCTATACATGAGACTTTTAGAAATATAAATCTTAATAATTCAATCTTACAAAATGAATATAAAGCGCGAATATAAAATTAATAAATGATTTTCATAAAAGTACCTACGCAAGTTTCAATATAGAATATGCATGATCGAATTAGCAACTGTCTCGAAAGGAAATACTTACGAAAGAATATAGCAGAGTAAAAGGCACCACATAATAGTAACGCCAAGACTTATACTCGCAGTCGTGGTCGTCTAATTGTCTGAAAATAAATTTAATAAGGAATAATAAATGATCTTAAATAAAACTAATAATTAATATTAATAAATTCATAACGAAATTATATGCTAAACGACTTGTATGATATTTCAAAATTATTAAAGTCAATAAGAAATGAATATAAGAATAAATGAATAAATTTTATACTTAACTCTTTGTCTCATGCAAAAATTATAAGAGCCTTATAATGCTCGACCAAGGTCAGCCTCGCATGATTCGTTATCTCCCCTTCATCCGGTGTGCATAGCGTCATGCGTAGCTGCATCATCCAGCTTAGTATACGGCCTAGAGAATAAGAGTTATAAATGAGGAGAATGAATATAAGAATATAACTTTAGAAGAGACAGTATTAAATCAGCCAACGAATGGTAATAAATTAATAAGAGACATGCAACTAATTAATAAAAATTAAAGGAGAGAACATGTGCATATAAGAACAATTATTCTCAGGTATTAAAATTATTTTAATCCATTTAACAAAGCCTATGTAGAAAAGACAATCAATATGCATATAACTGCTCATGGTACATTAAAAATTTATAACGAGAATAAAATAGCATGCGAGAATTATAATGCGTTAAGACAGAGCGGACGCGCGATTTATCTCCCCTAATGTTTTTCGCGCCGGCCGACTTATCTCCCCCTCGGTATGCGAGTCTTATATGAAGAAGACTTCGAAGTGAAAAGTCTCTCAAGCGTGAAATAAAATTAATCCAACATACTGTGCGTTACATATATAACCTTTTGTAACACATATACATATGCAAATTTAAAAATTACAATGATACAATTTGAACATAGAGCAAAAATGAAGATACAATAAAATAGAATATTATAATTTCATATACTCACTGACAGTAAAAGAAATGATTTAAACATTATAAAAAATAACGCATATATACATATATATATGTGAATATTCAACGTCATATGCGAATAAATTATTTAAGCTTATAAGAGCGTCGCAAATAAGTTGAAGCGCAACTTATCTCCCCTTCATGTTTGTTATCTCCCCTATTGTCTCGAGCCCAAGTATTAAGACCAAGAGGACTTAAGAATAATAGCCCAAGAGTATAATAGCATGCATATGATTTGTTCTCAATCTCAATAAGAATATTACTAAGTCTTTAATACTTATTAATATTGCTAATTAATAATATAAAATATTTTAAAGCTCTTAAACGTATGAACGTACATACACATATATACATACGCGAAATAAATTTTGAAGTCAAAGGACTTAAAAGACTATTGAAAGAATATTGCATGCAATTATTAAAAGAATAAAAGAACAAAGCATATTAAGAAAGTTTTTACCAAGTGACTTCATTATCTCCCCTTCGTTCAGTGCAACTGCACTAAGAGCTTATCTCCCCTTCATCCGGTCGCCGTATTCTTCGTCCGCTGCAACAGATTAAAATAATATTATAATTCCGAGCGTTCAATATTAATTATTATTTCATTATAAAATATTGTCTTCACGAAAATTATTATTGTTAACAACTGTCGATTTACTAAATCTTATACTACCACATTTATATATACAAATATTATTTTCTAACATTAACAATGTAATTATAATAATTTAACATGCCAGAATTTATCATTAATAATATTAATTAAATTTTATATTGTTATTTAGCTAATGACAAAACTTCACTTCTAAATAGAACATCGTACAAGAACCATTCATGTCTCATTCAATAGAGGAAAATTTACTGAATCAAAAAACATATATGAATGCATTACAAAAATTCTGGTTGCTAATAAATTATTATAAAACTTACCTTTATAAAAGAACAATGTATTCGATGCACAATGTATAATAGACGGCTTCGTCGTTCCCCACTCTGTACTGCGCGCCTACTACGTCACAACGCGCTTGAGGAAGAGAGACAGCAATAACGGTCGAGCCGCCTACGCCGCCTTCTCCTACCATCGCCAACGCCTGGAAAGGAGTAGGGATCCGAGAGTACCTTAGGAGCGAGAGCCTCAGTCTCCGCGCAGTTGATCGAAAAATCTGAAAGGAGAAACACCTAGAAGACTTACCAGCAGTACCGCTATAATAAAACTTTGTCACGTTGAGACTTACGACACCGAGAGTGTATAACCAACCAGTCTATTAATAAAGTATTATTAAATAATACTCCGGGTCTTCTGCCGATTCTCTCATCAACCCTGACACCTCCCTAGGAGACTTGCTGAGTGCCTTCGATCTTGGGAAGGAACATCGTCATTACGAGTTGAAGAATCCATCCTCTGGTAAGTACCATTACAAATCATAAATTAATTAACTAACTATATTTCAACTACGCATGTTAACTCAACCTATATACTTACTACTTTACTATTTTTCCTTGAACCTTGACCGTTCATACAGACATTTAGTTTCTTTTCAAGTTGAATATTATTTTAATTTCAACCGGTCCTCAGTATTCAATACTTAGAGCGTAGCGCCGTTCTGGTCAGTCACTTGATGTGCATTGGGTAGCATACTACTCCTCTGCCGCTTTCATAAAGGGATTCTCTTGAAGAATTTCTTTATGGATTCTGAGCCGCTGTGACGGGACGTCTTGCACATCGATACTTGACCTCGAATGAAAGACTGGCTCTTAGAGGATCTGTCGAAACGATAGATTTTATGCACTGACTTATCACTTTGAAAATACGAATAATTTATACTCACAGAATATAAGTCAGCCGCTTTGATTTATGTCATTGATTGACATTGTCTGTATTCTCATATCCTTTCCCTTTGACAATCTTAGATTCAACCTAGAATTTTGAAATACGAATTAATAAATTAAAGTCGCTATTACTACACAGTGAACCATAGCAATATTACATCATGCTGCTCTGATCCAAGCATGAACATTAAATCTGTCAACCACTTCCTCTCTACGCATTCTCTATAAAAAATATTTTAACAAAGTAACATACTAACACGTTTGTTTCAATTATCCCCTTCACAGGACCCCTCATCTTATATATACATAAACATACGATTTTATATAAAGGAATAAACTAATCATCGTAAGTAGATTCTTTCCTTTCATAAATCATAAATTCACGTAAAAGAGTTTATTAACAATCAATGAAATTAATTATAGATGGTTAATGCTAGACGAGTAGATCGAATCTTGAATCGTGAATTCTCCATCAGAGAAGGTCGCGTTAGACGACGAGCAATTATAAGGAACAGAATAACGGGAACTCCTGTCGCTCGACGATTATTCATTGATCGTGACGAAATCCCGGTTAACATTTTAACTTCTTACAATAATCAGGAAGAAATTCCTTTTGATCTCTCGTTCGCCCCTCTAACCATCGAACCGAGCCCTGAGCCTGCCCAAGAAGAAGCTCAAGAAAATAACCCCGAAGGAGTTATTATAGAAGAAGAGGAGGACACTGAATCCTTAGACGGACATTCAAGTGACATTTCCTTGGAGGAAGCAGATTGCAGGATACCGCTAGCATTGCTCCGAGGCTGGGAACGAAATGCTGAAATAAGGCCTCTGATTGACGTCGGCGTCCAAGTGCCATCCCCGTATTCTCCCCCGGTGTCGCCCTTGCCATACTCTCCCCCGAGCTCCCCCCTATGGTCTAACTACTCGCCCCCCAGTTACTCCCCTGTACCCCTGGAGGACCTTGAGGACTGTTGGGACGAATTCGAAAGAGATACACTAAATCGAACACCAGAGCCCCTCTTTTCTGATCCCGAGGAAGACGACGGAGATTTTAACAATAGAATCAATGCTCTCCTGGATCATATCTGAAGCGATTGTAAAATAATATAATGATTCCAATAAACCACATTTAGACATCATTCTCTCTCTATATAATAAAGGAATCAGTATACACATGTATTAACCTGTAATATATACATTCATATACAAATATAAAGAAATATATATATATATATATCACATTGTATCGCTATCATGAATTGGAAGAAATAAAAGAAATCTGGTCAGGACTGAATAACCTAGAGTATTTTACTGTCGATATAAGACTCTCCTACCCAGAAGGTTACCTCAGACTCTATCTCTCGGCGTCCCAGGGTAAAGCCGGCTTAGCAGGTTGCCCTAGAAAATAAATTGAGAGATAAACCTCTGATCAAGAGAAGTAAAAATTTAGTTAGTCTAAATTAACACTCGAGACGTAACAAGAGGTAAATGTAGAACATTCTTTGGTGGCAGCGGTGGGATTTGCCAAAAGAGTCTAAACCTTTGGAGATAGTCGACAGAAAAAATATAAACGAAAGGACGAAAAAGGAAAACAAATTAAAGGATCATTATGCAAACAAGGTCAAGCTCTGCAAGTTCTGTAGCCACAGGCGCTACTAGGAAACAGTATTCCTCCGAAGAAATCGACATACTAACTCAAAAAGTAAATGAAAAGGAGAGACAACTGAGAGAACAAGCTGAAGCCTTACAAGCCAAAGCCGAACACATAGCAAAAATGCAGGAAGAGATGAATCAAAGAGAAACTACAGGAACTCAAGAACAGCCCGCTGTAGAACAATTGATGGCCTCTATGCACACAATTACTAGTTGCATTGAAAGAATAAACTCTAGACTTGCAAATCTGGAGAGTTCTCATAGAGAAGGACAGCAAGAACGACAACATGCTCGCGAGGAACGATCATACTCTCAACCAACTTTTCAACATTTTGATATCATGGATCAACCTTCTCCAATACGGTTGAAAGATGCTATAGACACTGTGCCTCGATTTGATGGTCACAAAATGTCAGTCTTTCACTTTAGCAAAATCTGCGAACGAGCTCTCGATTTAATACCAGCCTATCATGAATATCATTTGGTTCAATTAATTATAAACAAATTACAGGGACACGCTTATTCAGCCATCGAAGGGATAGAGTTCCATACTGTGCTTGAACTAACGAAAAGATTAAAATCGATATTTGGACCAAATAAATCGGTAGATCAATATAGAGGAGAATTAGGAAATATCTATATGAAACAGAATGAAAATATATTTGACTATATTGCAAGGGTACAAGAGTTACGTACCGCAATTATAGATGGAGAGTCTGATTTATCTGGCAATATAAGTGAAAGAAGCAGAGATGCTATCGAAATAACTACATTAAATAGTTTTATTAACGGACTTCCTTCCGACCTATTGGTACGTGTGAAATTAGAACGACCAAAAAACTTCGAAGAGGGAATAAGTACAGCAATACAGTTATCCAAAACCATAGAAGCTGAAAACATTCGTAAAAGAACATCATTCCGTCCAAATTTCCAGCCACGTGCCGATCCTTCAAATAATGTCGGAAATTTCACTCGTCAAAATCCTGTAAATAATAATGTTAATAATGGATATCGACCTGGATACCGCCATAATAATGGTGTTGTAAATTCACAACCTCCGTATCCTGTTACACCAGCCAAGGTACCACCTCCACAGAATTTCCAGACAAAAGTTTGTCGCTACTGTAAGACTCCTGGACATTTGATTGAAGAGTGCCGTAAACTAGCCTATAGAAAATCTCTGGAGCAAAATCAACCCGGAACTTCGGGAAACGCACAGGGCGCTCCGTTGAGAACAGACGTCCGCCGGAACGACCCACAGCCAGGACGTCCAACATATCTTATACAAAAGAAAATCAATGTAACGACCCCTCAAGAGACGTCATCGCAAATCACAGAGTCTGCCAAATAAATGATACAAAACAATCCATGGAATTACCGACGGTGACTCTAACTTCTATCGATTTAATAAATGATTGTAAATTCATGATTGACTCCGGATCTGGACTCAATCTTATCAAACAAAGATGTCTAAAACCTACTGTCGTTCTTGATGAATCTAATACATTATGTTTACAAGGAATCGCATCTGAAACTATCGTTACTTTAGGAGCTGTCTCAATAAGCATACTTGGAAAATTGTCTGAATTCTACGTCATTTCTGATTCTATTGGATTCACACAAGACGGAATCTTAGGGAACAGATTCCTGAGGGAACGTTCCGTTATATTAAACTATAAAGACAATTACCTACAGTATGAAGGTGCAAAGATTCCATTCTCAATTTCGAATGCAATACATCTAAGGAAGAGAACAGTTACTCCTTGTTCCTTCTACATCGCTAACCCCGAAAAACAAAATGGATACGTGCCTCGTCATACACCGGTCGATGGCATATATTTCGGCGAAGCTCTCGTCACTAATAACAATGGAAAAGCTTATATGCCTGTCTTCAATACTTCCGAGGAAGAAATAATTCTTAATGTTCCGTTTATAGAATTACAAGATTTTGATACCTGTAATAATAATTCCTCCGGAACCCTAGGGCCTTCCGAAGGATCGACTCAGCCACTGAATCTCAATAAAACTATTTCTCTGTATCAGCCCTTGTGGGACCTCTCTAAAAATATAGATAATCCTCTATATTTCCATCAAACACAATCTTCATATACTGATAGAACATCAGATATTTTGCAACTTCTTCGCCTCGAACACTTAAACTCCGAGGAGTCAGAAAATGTTCGACGAATAATCTCTAAGCATTCCGATAGATTTCATCTTCCGAGCGAAGATCTTCAAGCGACTAATGCCGCTCAACATTACATTCCAACTCACAACGACGTACCTGTCCACGTGAAACAATATAGATTTCCCCCTATTCATAAAGAAGAAATCAATAGGCAAGTGAACGAATTACTATCTTCAGACTTGATCGAACAATCTACATCACCTTACAATTCTCCAATATGGATTGTACCGAAAAAGCCTGATTCCTTAGGGAACAAGAGATGGCGAATGGTGATTGATTACAGAAATCTTAATGAAAAAACTATAGGAGATGCATATCCTCTACCTAACATAACAGATATATTAGATCAACTTGGGTCTGCAAAGTATTTTTCGATATTAGACTTGGCCTCTGGATTTCATCAGATACCTATGGCATCACTAGACGCACACAAGACTGCATTTTCCACACCATATGGACATTATCAATTCAAAAGGATGCCGTTCGGACTTAAAAATGCTCCTGCAACATTTCAAAGACTAATGGATAATGTACTTTCTGGACTACAAGGCAATGAATTATTTGTCTATATGGATGACATTGTTATATACGCGAGATCCTTACAGGAACACGAGAATAAATTCGAAAAATTAATGCAAAGGCTAAGAGCTGCTAATTTAAAATTACAGCCGGATAAGTGTGAATTCTTACGTCGAGAAGTCATGTACTTGGGACATATAATCGGATCTGACGGAGTTAAACCAGATCCAGCTAAAATAAAAGCAATTATGAATTTTCCTACTCCAAAGAATCCGAAAAATATTAAACAATTCCTAGGACTAGCCGGTTATTATCGAAGATTTATACCTAATTTCTCTAAGATTGCAAAACCATTAACAGATCTTCTGAAGAAAGATAGAAGATTCGATTGGACAGTGAAACAAACCGAAGCATTTGATATTTTAAGAAATTCATTATGTTCAGAACCAATTTTACAATATCCAGACTTTTCCAAACCATTTATATTAACTACCGACGCATCTGGATATGCAGTAGGAGGAGTACTTAGTCAAGGCACCATAGGAAAAGATCTACCCATTGCCTATACTTCTCGAATTTTAAATTCAGCAGAACAAAAATATTCTACTATAGAAAAAGAATGTTTAGCAATTATCTACTGTGTGAACCACTTTAGACCATATTTATATGGAAGATTATTTACTATTATCACTGACCATAAACCATTGGTATGGTTACATTCGATAAAAGATCCTTCCTCACGGTTATGGAAATGGAGAACAAAATTATCAGAATACCAATATGAAATTCAGTATAAGAAAGGAACTCTAAATTATAATGCTGATGCTCTATCCAGAAATCCACCCGTAGATGCGACAGCACCCTTATTCCTCATAGATGAAGGAGAATATTCCTCCGACGAATCTATATTTTCACATAGACCCCAACGGTCACCAGGAGAATCCAATTTACTCGAACAACAACCTACAAGCTCTAACCAAGGAAATATAGGAGCACGTAGGAGGATTACAAATGTTCCTGAAGAACCAGAAAATCAAAGAGGAAATTATCAAAATCACCCCCTCATACAAGAACCTAACGAAGATCATAGAATTACTATTGAGGAAGTAACCGATTCTGAAGAAGATGAAGAATCTGACTATACGGAAATTTTGGAACATGACATTATACCTTACCAATCTGAACCACCAGATCTCCCTCCAGCACCTCCTTGGAGTCGTGCCCGTTTGCAAGAAGTTCGTGGAAATCTCCTGCAACAGAAAGATAATCATGTTATATTCATCTATCAAAACGGAAATCCTTATGATACCGGAGCTAAAATCTACCAAGAAGCTAATCTACTCCCTAATACAAAGAATTAATATTCGAAAGAGCTAAAGTATGTACAGTTAAAGGAAATACGCTGATTGCCCTCCCAATTAAAATATAAACGACCGAACTTTGATAGAATCCCAAAACCTCAAGAATTGTCTTCACTCTTTAGTGGATGTTATTACTGAGATAGAACTTCCTTCAATAAGCTTTAGTAAAACCGAACGATTTGATGACCTCCCGTGGTCTTACATTATCAATCAAATTAAAAAATATTACAAGAATTTTCGATTCGCATAACCATATGCTTGAATTTAATTCAAACGCCCGAACTAGAAAAACGTGGAGCTCTAATACAGGAAAATCATGCATCTGCGCATGGCGGACACAAAGGCGTGACGAAAACCTATAACCGCCTTCGCGCTCGATATAATTGGAAAACTATGAAAAAAGACATTCAAGAATTTATAAAAACCTGTCGAGCTTGCCAGCTGAAAAAATTAACCCGCGTAAAAAATAAGCAACCTATGGTCATTACTGACACACCAGGTTTGCTTTTTCGATAAATTGTCATTGGACATCATGGGACCTCTTCCCATAACCGATCATAATAATCAAGGATGTCTTAACCATGCAGATTTANCGCGTATACTCGTACATAAGATCCCAATTTAAAGAATCTTGTAAAAGGAAAACCATCATATAACCAAATCTTAGTTATCCCATATTTTCAGTTAAGAGACAAGAGAACACTCTTACAAAGTAAGAATCAAAACCCTCAAACGATAACACTTTAATAGAACTTGCTGCCACCAAGCCCCTCTTTAAATAATTATTAACATATAACCTTAAGGACACCTATACCATATAAGAAGGAGACGCAAAAGACTTGATTTACAAGCAAAAAATGCTAATACAAATAATTAATAAATAAACTCTGCACAAAAACTAATAATAAAATCGCTTCTTCAATCAGTGACACTATATATAGTATTCATATAAAAGCCACTTCCGTAAAAAATACGATTACCTCATTACATTACGAACCAAATAACGAGAAAAACGTACAATACGTTCCAAAAAAAATTATACTCTTATAATGCACTTCTAATAATAACCTCTAATACCCGACAACAGATTTGTTGAAATAAGATTACATTTTTTATAACCAAGCATAAATACCGCCTCTGATATATACATATAATATCTGAAGTTTTTGTGTTTTTGAACATTCCTCCATACTATTTAGGGAGAACTATAAGACTCAAAATAATCACTCAAAATTATTACTTTACTCAAAATATTACATACGCGGTACCCCACATATAATATGATTTGTCATGATTAATTCTATTACATATATCATAAATAAATCAGCTATTATTTGATCCTACTAAACCTAAATTCATAAATAGAGACATACACATAGATGTAGTGCACCAACGGAACAACAAAAATGTACACCTGTTGGATCATCAACAAAATTTATAAATATAAGTAGACTAAATTCAAGACGAATAAATTAAATAAAATTAAAATCCGTATCCTGTTTCTATTTGTTTTATCTGTCGGATAAATAAAAGTCCCCCAACTATTCTTATGACATACAGAATTTAATAAATAAATATAGTATGTGCTAACCAGAAATTAATAAGAGTTTTTTTTTCTCGATGAAATAAAATTAATTTATAAAACATTTTGTTGAACCAAAGAATAAATAAAAATATAATAATAAGAACGTCTATGCTTATATATATATATTATCGTTGGAATCTTGTAGCACAAATCATAGGCTTGAACATCTCCCTCTCTCTCCCGCGTAAACACTCTCTTAAATGTAGATTCTCACCACTAGAAACCTGAAAAAGAAAAATCGTAATTAATAAAAGGTCTATATACAATTTCTTATAAAATAATTGAAGAGGATAATGACCTTCCAGATAATATAATCAAAATATAAAATTTCTCAATTTAACGGCTGTACATTAATACTAAATTATTTCATGACAAATGTCCTACCAATAACCAAGGACATAAATTTTAATAATATTTAAATCGGACACATGCATATACTACATAACCTAATTATAAATAAATACGCGTAAGCAAATTATTAACAATAATAGTCAATCGCCATGTTATAGAAAACTAAATTCGTATAATTAATATATGCAATCCCTTATAATATCAATGAAAATTAACGCATAAGAATTAACAAAGAAATAATAAGTTAACCATTATAAATATGTAAAATAATAAAATAAAGGGAAATATTTACGCTTACTTATGTAATTTCTTCACGATTATCAAACCATAAATATGAAATGATTTATAAGCTTCCCTTTTCCCAATGAATATATAATATATATATTCTCTAATAACGTGTAGGAAAAATATAATAAAAATACAATTAATACACATACATGTACATATATTAAACACGACGATTTTTGCCCCTACACGGATATCGCGAATAAACTAGACAAAATAATAATCCCTTGAGAAATCAATGCTTTGACCAATGAGAATTTAATAAAAGATATTTCCAGCAACAGTACTCCTAAGCAAATTGTAATAAATTAGATAAAATCATTTTGATATATGAACAATCGAAATCTTAATGCATTAATCAAAATTTAAAATTATTATATGATCAATGATAATTCAATATTTCATTTATATAAAGCAAAAGTATCAACATTTATAAAATCTTATTGTATGCCGTTTATAAATTAATATCTTAAGACATACAAACCAATATTAAAATTTTGATACATATACGTATACACATTCTTGTTAATTAATAATATAATTTTAAACCTTGTATTCCTTAACTTCCTCTAAAAAGAAATTAATACTAACAATCAAGATCTATATAAAATCCCGCGATGTGAGCGATTTTTAATAATCATCCACCTCGACATCGACAAATCCAAATATCATTTAAAAGTAAAGCCACGGTAGTCCTGCACCTGAAAGAGAAAAATTAATTAGTTAACGAATCTCAAAATTTTAATGAAACATCAATAATAAAATATAATTGGAAGAATCAAATATTAACGATAAAAATTTAATAATTAAATTTTAGCGACAGACTTGATAAATTACTTGGCAGAATTGATTAAATAATTAATATGCATAGTACATGACAGGCAAAGCATATTATATAATCATAAAAGCAACACAATCACCTTTAAATAATTAAAAAATAATAATTAAACGTGCTAAAAATATAATAACATAATATTAATAGGTACGTCTTATAGTAGTACCACTAAAATACTTATATAATCAAAAATCCTTACACACCGATGTCTTAACTAAAAAACATATATATATATATATATGTTTATATATATATATTTATAAAATTATGCGTTGAAACAACCCCTATAATTTTCGACGTAGAAATGTGATCCATCAACCCTCTTCCTCCCCGTATATAAATACATGTACGCTCCCATTCGGTAACCTGTAAAAGAAATAAAACAATTAATACAAAATAAAGCCAATACTTGGCGTAGACTTTGTTAGGATAATTCATTAACGAATAAAGATTAACGATAAAAATCTGACGACCTTCTAGTAGCTTCCCCGGTGATTATTCTAGCAGTAAATTTTAAAGGCAACCCAAAACAAAAATTTAAAATGTTTGTAACTTCGATATCTTTTACAAATAGAGATATACTAAGGGCATAATTGTGATCCCATTACCAAGTAGATCAACGTACTAATCGATTAATTAATCAAAATAAGTACACGTCCTAATATGCTCCCGTATATAGTTCTAAAATAACAGTCCCTACTCACTAGAAGTATAAAAATATGATGCTAACAATCAAATTTACCAAACAAAAGTGTTGTAACTTCGAGATCTTTACAATAGAATTATAAAAATAATATAATTATGATACCATGACCACAGTAGAATCACCACCACTAGTCGACTAATTCATCAAAAAAAATGACGTCCAAGACTTGGGTGAAAACGCCTCTCGTATACATCTCTGGGATAATAATTCCAACATATTGGGTATATAGATGTACCCCTCACGAACGATAATATTTTATTTTTTCATTGACCCATCGATATACTGCTCCCCAGTATAACCTATAAAATCATAAACCAAATAAATAATAGCTATGCACTTAATAATATCGCGATACCAATAATCGAAATACAAAACAAAATCGTATAAATATCAAACGAACTCTCCCTCTAAATAATATCATTAAAATCAAAAATTACTAGTATCCGACTTAATATCGTCACAAGGATAACATAACAAATACAAGAATAATAAATATTAAAATACTTTATAATAATATAATTTAAGTGCCATTGAATAATTACAAGATATATATATATTAATCCCCAACTAACAATGAATATTTAATAAATATCCTATGAAACTTGTAAAGAACAAAATTATAAATAAAAACGTAAGATAATAACCAAAATTTAACAATTGATAAAACTAATAAATTATATGGTACTAATAATTCTCTATGATTAAAATTGAAATTGCTTAAATGCAAATAATAATAATAACACTAATAACAATAATAATAACAATAATGAATTTGCATAAATTTTAATAAGACTTACCCCTTAGAAATAATAATATATCCTTGACCATCAACATTTTAATTCAGCACTGCTTGTTTTTCTTGCTAAACCTGTTGACACCTAAAAAAACAATAAAAATGAATATATGTTCTTAGACCATAAATTAATAAAAATATTAACGATAAGAAAATTTCAGAAACAAAATTTTGGTAGTAAAATCTAGCTTCAAATTCTACAAAATAATTCTAACAATTATACATATGAATATATATATATATATATATGTATATATATATATATGCATCCACTCTTATAACCAATAATAAATGAATAATATGACCTTAACAAATAAAATATTCACTTATAATAAGCTAATAACGAAATTTAACCAAATACTAGCGGCCCATAACACAAATAATAATTTAAAGTGATCTTACCTGAAAATCAAATAAGAATACCTTATATGACGAAGTCACATGACCCCCCCTCCTGGATGCCTGAAAAATTAATGTAAAATAATATTTGGTCATAAGAATAATAATTTCTAACACGAGGCTGTCAATATTTTATAAAAATTTGCAAAGCATTAAGTATAACAAAATGGATAGCATCTATATGCTTAAGGCATATACACATGAGCCAATGAAAAGAAAGAAAAACCAACTAGCATAAATGAACAAAATAATATAAAATTTAGATTAAAATAATTAAAAAATCAGAATAAGGCCAATGAACATCATCAAAAATCAACCATGAACATTTACGATCACACTCTTCTATATATGAATGCATGTACCAAGCCTTATAAAATATTAACACTTCATATAAAAAGTTTTCAACTATAATAATCCCCCTTTTTCAAGTACTTTAATGACAAAATTTCATAATACCAAACCTTATTAAGTATAATTATGTCAGAATATTACTCACTAGTAAGTCTTCATATGACGAAAATAAATGGACACCCTATATTCGTGTTCCTACACACCGGGTACCCCCCTGGCAAAAGTATCGCCTGAATAAATAAAATAATAATATTAAGGATGGACACCTATAGCTACTATGAATATAAAATGTATATACACAATTGTAAAATGCACGAACATTTACATATGAGCACTCTTATACGTATGTATATATATATATATATATATATATATATATGTACGTGCATATGAACATATGCAAATTTAATAATGTAAGACTAAAACCTTCCGAGAAATGAATAGAGCCCAGGTACATAATGTGCAAAATGACACTCGAAAAATAGAATCTAAATTCAAAAACTTTATTAAATAAAAATAAAAAATTACAACAATGAATATAATGACAGCAACTTCTTACCATGCATAATATACATGTATCATTAAGTCAAAGGAAATAAAACGTGAAAACACGAGAGAAATAGAGAAATAATATGTGTACTTACGAATAATACTGCACAAAGAATATTATGCGTATAACTCTACGAGTCGAACAAGCGTGCAAGGCCAAGTCCAGCACGTCGCGTTATCTCCATTGGAATTTTTAAACATCCTCTCCCGACCTAAAGGCAGAGGGAAGATCTAAATTCGCGCTCGCATGAATGCAAACCAAATTAATACATCGACTTCTCTTTTATAATTAAGCATTAACAAAGCATTTTCTATTAATATCACACTATTATCCAGTATCATATACCTCTATATACATATATATGCATACTATATGTGACATATGAACTGACTACATATACACATATGCATACATATTTTATAACAAAATCCAATAAAATAAAAGTAGAGACGTAATAAACAATCGTCAGGACAAAAAATTAACAAATATTAATAGATAAAAATATACACCTTTATATATATATGCATACTATATGTAACCTATAAATCGAATAAATTTACATATATGCACATATATTTTATAACCAAACTCAATAAAATAACGGTATAAATACAATAAATACGCGTCGCGATAGAAATTGACACATATATATATATTAACATGTCCAGAAATCTCCCTATATATATATGCATACTATACGTAATATATAAATTGAATAAATTTACATATACGCATATATATTTTATAACAAAACTCAATAAAATAAAGGTATAAATACAATAAATAAGCGTTGCGATGGAAATTTACAAATATATATCTTAACTTGTCCAAAATTATCCCTATACATACGCATACTATATGTAACATACAAATTGACTAAATTTACATATACGCATATATATTTTATAACCAAACTCAATAAAATAACGGTATAAATACAATAAATACGCGTCGCGATAGAAATTGACACATATATATATTAACATGTCCAGAAATCTCCCTATATATATGCATACTATACGTAATATATAAATTGAATAAATTTACATATACGCATATATATTTTATAACAAAACTCAATAAAATAAAGGTATAAATACAATAAATAAGCGTTGCGATGGAAATTTACAAATATATATCTTAACTTGTCCAAAATTATCCCTATACATACGCATGCTATATGTAACATACAAATTGACTAAATTTACATATACGCATATATATTTTATAACCAAACTCAATAAAATAACGGTATAAATACAATAAATACGCGTCGCGATAGAAATAGAAACAATATCCCTATATGTATATGCATGCTATATGCATATACATTTTGTAACAAATTTAACAATAAAACAAAGGAGGAGATATAATAGACTGCTACCGCGACAAAATTAATCAGCACACAAAACATATATATATATATATATTACGAATATTAACAAATAATTAATATTAATAACCCCAAGATTTTATACAATAATTATTAATCTTATACGATGATTATTAAATACGATTCAGTAAAAACTTGCTGAAATCAATTTCCATAAGCAATATGCGAATACATATCTATACATATATATATATATATATATATATATATATGTGCTAATATAAAAGTCGCCCAAATGAAAATCTTCAAAGAATAAAATATTGTCAGAATCAAAAGACCTCTTGAATAAAAGATCACGGTAGAGCGTGCAATGAATTCTTCGAGCACATCCGTCGTGATCATTCTTAGAAGTAAAACGAGCCGCTTTTTCATACGTTGTTCCGAGAACTGTAAGAATAAAATTTCTTTTAGCGACATAATAACTATTAAGCGAAGCGATAATTAATTTCCATATATTCTTATTGTAAAATTTATTGTAATAATAATGGCTTAACGCATTAGAATTTATTAAAATATTATTCATAGACTTGAGTAATCATTAAAAGTCGACTTTGAAAATTTAAAATATATACATATAAAACCACAAAAATTCTAATTGTTAAAGCCTTTATTAAATAAATAAAAATATATCTTGTAAATGATAAATCTTAATAATTAGTCTTAAGATAATTATTAAACCTGGAAATAATACGTGTAATATGCCAATTTAAACCACGTAAACGAATTTTAAAAGGTAATTCATTTAAAAAAAAATATTACTGTTACTAATGTGTCTTATAAAGAGAAAGAATGCAGTGAGCATTCTTCGAAGGACATCCAGCATATCTATTTTTAGAAAAAGAGATAAGCCATCTTCGCATCCGTTGCGTTAGAATCTGCAATCCAAATGCTAAATTTTTCTTTACTAATTATTACTAATTATTAATTTACTAAATATTAATTAATCACTAATTATTAATTTTAACTATATACGCACCATTGTAAAAATCATTGTAATAATGGTTTAATACATCAGAATTTACCAAAATATCACTTAAAATTTAAACAATTGTTATAAATCGAACTCAAATTTTCTAATAACATAAATACGATATTATAAAAAATTCTGATTGTTAAAAATCATTATTAAAAATTATTCTAAAATTATTTAATAAATCTAAGACTCAAGACTTGCAATCCCTACCACAAACTCTCACCCACCACATCGCAAACTCATAGCAGGAAGGGATAGCTCCAGCAGCCGACCCACCAATCACCAAAAAGGCCCACCTCTTCTCCCTACCATTAAACATCGAACCAGAGGAAGGTATATAAGGCCGCCGCCGCCGCCGCCGGTGCCTCGTGTCTTGTCTTGTCTTGTCTTGTCTTGTCTTGTCTTGTCTTGTCTTGTCTTGTCTCTCTGCGCCATTAACTCGCCTGTGTCTCAGCTCTCTCTACGCCCATCAGATCTCCAGCTCTCGAAGAGGAAAAACCTAGAAGCCTACCGGACACCTTAACTTATTCGAAACTAACTTAGTCGCGATTTTGATTTTTTCTTTCGGGACTTAGTCTCAATCTCTATTAAGAGAGCTGTATCAACATTAACACTTTAATAAAGTGCTACCATCCAGCAACCTCTGACTCTTTGGCCATTCTCTGCGCTGCCTTGCCACTTCTTCAGGCTCTCACCGAGGTCGAGCAACCCAGGGAAGGAGCAGCAGTGCCTGTATTCATCCATTGATCCCGTCATCCGGTAAGGAAATAATAAAATAATAATCATTCTTAATCAACCTTGATAATAACTTTGTATATTAGTTCGATTTATTCTAGGCCTATTGACAATTTTCCCAGAATCTTACTTGCCCGTATACAGACTTTAAATTTTTCTTTCGAGTTGAATTATTTAAATTTCAACCGATCCTCTGAGAACGCTCGAAGCGTATCCTAGAGTGTAGCGTCGTTCGAGTTAGTCACTCGATGTGCATTGAGTAGCAAATTCTACTCCTCTGCCGCTTTCACGGAGAGCTTCTCTGAAAGAATTTCTCCGTGGATCCTGTGCCGCTGTGACGTGACGTCTTGCACATCGATACTAGACTCAGAATCTAAGACTCGCTCCTAGAGGATCTGTCGAAATAATAGAATTTATGCACTGGCTTACAAGTTAACTATCAAAACATTTTATGAATTTTATACTTATCTGAGGTAAGCCAGCCGCTTTCACCCGTATCCTCGTCTGTATCCTTGAATCTCCAGACCTCTCGGTGCAGCCGCATGCTCCTGGAAATTCAGTATATGCTAGATAAATTATCATCCGTTGTACGACAATTTTCCCCGAATCCTACCTGTCCGTATACAGACTTTAAATTTTTCTTTCGAGTTGAATAATTTAAATTTCAACCGACCCTCTGAGAACGCTCGAAGCGTATCCTAGAGTGTAGCGTCGTTCGAGTTAGTCACTCGATGTGCATTGAGTAGCAAATTCTACTCCTCTGCCGCTTTCACGGAGAGCTTCTCTGAAAGAATTTCTCCGTGGATCCTGTGCCGCTGTGACGTGACGTCTTGCACATCGATACTAGACTCAGAATCTAAGACTCGCTCCTAGAGGATCTGTCGAAATAATAGAATTAATGCACTGGCTTACAAGTTAACTATCGAAAACATTTTATGAATTTTATACTTATCTGAAGTAAGCCAGCCGCTCTTACCCGTACCCTTGTCTGTACTCTCTGAATCTCCGGACCTCTCGGTGCAACCGCATGCCCCTGAAAAATTCAAAATATATTAAATAAATCATTAATTGCTGTACCCCAATGAACTGTATATAGCCGAACGTTTCAACCATGATATGAGAACGAGTGAGATATACTATCATAATCTACATTCGTTTATCTCATAATAATCCGTTAAGCCGTATTATTCGTCTTAACTCTATGAACCACCTTGCTGTGACTACATTTACCTTATAAAACCATTCATCTTAACAGGTACCTTTCTACGCATCATCGTAAGTAAACCCCTTTTGTGTTAAATCAATCGCATCAAACATATTAAATAGTCGTATTCCCTCGGTAGATGGTTAACCCCCGCCGAACTTCTTCCGTTGGACGCGAAATTTCCCTCCGTGCCGCGGGTATACGCCGCAGGCGTGCCTCCCGGTCGGTACTTAGGCTCCCTACAGCTCGTCAGTTGTTTGCCGACGAGAACGACTTAACAAGCAGAGTAACAAGGTACTCTCCAGTGCGTAGTTTCGCGCCCTCCCGCGCATACCCTTATCGTCCTCCCCGAAACCCTCCAGCGGTTCTTCAAGAGGAACAACAGCCCAGAGCCAGGCCGCCATCGCCCAATTACTCCCCCATCCAGGATTCATCTAATCCCAGCTACTCGCCGGTCAGGACACCGGAAGATCTTCCTTCCATACCGGAAGAACGAAGACCCATAGAACAAAGCACAGAAACTGAGGCTGGTCCATCCAACCCAGGTCAAGTTCAGGATCCCCCTGAACCAAATTTCTACCCGGAACCAGAGGACCTAGTCTTACCAAGCAGTATCCAACCCCTCGCAGGACTAACAGACGAAGATTTTATCGAGATCTACGAATACTTGCAGCGAGATAATTTCTTCAACAACCGCGAATAATAACCATATCTAGATATCGCCTTAGAAATGCTATAGAGAAGAACATTAACTACATACACACATCTATACGTATAACGATATACACTATCTACAACTGTCAAATAATAACAATAATAACAATAATAAAGGATTTGTAAAGCTCTAAGGAAGTAAACTAATAAAAGAAAACAGATCAAAAAGGATAAATTGGGTCAGGTTCAACGCACCTAATCTATTTCCCATCGCCAATCCCTCTCCTGAAAGAAGCGCAAAAGATTCTTAGTCTCTCGGCGTCCTAGGGTATAGCCGGCTTGGCAGGTTGCCCTGAAAAAGAAATAGAGAGAAGTTACAATTGCGTAACAAATAAATACGTGAGAAGTTACGATCGAGACGTAACAACGAAATCTCAAGACGTAACAGCAGCCTCGTGTTAGAAATTATTATTCTTATGACCAAATATTATTTTACATTAATTTTTCAGGCATCCAGGAGGGGGTCACGCGACTTCGTCATATAAAGTATTCTTATTTGATTTTCAGGTAAGATCAATTTAAATTATCATTTGTGTTATGGGCCGCTAGTATTTGGTTAAATTTCGTTATTAGCTTATTATAAGTGAATTTTTTATTTGTCAAGGTTTTATTATTCGTTTATTATTGGTTATATAAGAGTGGATGCATATATATATATATATATATATATATATATACAGGGTCTACCAAAAGTGTGGAAACCCCTAAATATCTCGGAAAATATACGTTTTACAGAAAAGTGTTTCCAACAAAAGTTGTAGGGTTTAAGAAGATCTATATACTGATTCTATCAGTTTGACCTTGGATGGCGTCGTCAAGGTCAGGTCAAGGTCACATTGACTTTTTTAAATGACACCCCCTACATTTGATTGCATATTCTTATAGCTTAATTCAAGAGCTTTCCAAAACACTATAATAATGTTCATTTTTATTAAGTACTTTGCGAGTTATGAGGGTTGAATGATAGAGTAGCGCCGGTATTAACTTTATCCAAGGTGTACTACATGGAGGTTACTCGCTCGGATTTGCATCTGTTGTGTGTGTGATCCAGCTAACTAAGGCAAGATCGATTCCTCAACATATCCTCATATTTCGCTGAAGTCAAATTGCCAAAAAATTGCTCCATAAAACGTGTATGAAACGTCTCGTTAGTTCCTTCATTTACCGCTAAGTGACGCACTACATGCAGTCTAACTCGCATTTAAAATTCAACTAAGAATGTATAAAGCTATCAAAGAACGAGCACCTTCTAACTTCAGCTTTGAGCAAGCAGAAATTAATTGTTATCGTCCAAATACAACGTACGATTAATTAAAATTAAACGTTTTAAAAATGGCTGGCGACTTGTCGGAACGTGAAAGAATCACTATCCTCATGATGCGTGGATGGGGTGATAACGAAAGATCGTTCTCTGATGTCGTTCGATTATTTAATGACACGTATCCGAACCGTCGAATTAATAAGTCCACTGTGTTAAAAACAATAGAACGTTTTAGACAAACTGGTAGCGTAAGAAATCGCTCTAAGTCAGGAAGACCATTGTCTGCAACCAACGAAGAAAAACAACTTGATGTTCTGCAGACATTTATTGAAGATCCCAATTCTAGTGTTCAGAGAGTCGCTCAAACTCACGATATTGCTCCCATGTCGGTTTGGAGAATTTTAAAGAAGAACAAGTTCCATCCATATAAATTGCAATACGTTCAAGAATTGCAAAACGGAGATGAGGAGCGTCGTATACATTTCTGTGAAAGAATGATGGCACTAATAGATGTCCGGCCCATCTTCCCTTATCAAATTGTTTTCACAGACGAGGCAACTTTTACCTTAACGGGAGAAGTTAATAATCAAAATTTTCGTTTCTGGTCAGATGAGAATCCGAATTGGGTGCGGGAAACTCACACACAACATCCACAAAAAATAAATGTATGGTGCGGAATAATAGATGGCTATTTAATAGGGCCGTTTTTTTTTGAAGAATATTTGAACGCTCAAAGGTATGAGAGATTACTTGTTGATCAAATAATTCCAGCCATACAGAATACTTTTCCAAATAATTTCCAAGAAATATGGTTTCAGCATGATGGAGCTCCTGCTCATTTTGGTGCAGGACCACGTCGTATTTTAAATGAGACTTTTCCGCTACGGTGGATAGGAAGAAGGAACGGAAATGAGGGAGGAGAGGATTGGCCACCTCGGTCACCAGATCTAACTCCTCTTGATTATTATCTATGGGGATATCTGAAGAGTAAGGTTTACAGAACAAAACCTAAAACCATTCACGAATTGATACAGCGAATAAGGGATGAAATGGCTTTGATACCTTTTGAAACGAATCGTAAAGTCATTTCTACATTCTACCAAAGATTAGCATATTGTCAGGAAGTAAATGGCAGCCACTTTCAGCATTTACTTTAACACATTGAAACACATTTGCAATCGTTTGGTGCAACCTAACCTGATCTCTGTATACACGCACCGCACGCACGCACACGCACACATTTCGAACAATTATTATGATAAATGAGCATCCACAAATTTATTTACTGTTTACTATGTCGATTGCTTTCCAGGTCTTTAAATGCTCGATTGTAATTTGGTTGGGTCTTTGCTTTTGCTGACTGGATCCACGACCGATCTTGCCTTAGTTAGCTGGATCACACACACAACAGATGCAAATCCGAGCGAGTAACCTCCATGTAGTACACCTTGGATAATGTTAATACCGGCGCTACTCTATCATTCAACCCTCATAACTCGCAAAGTACTTAATAAAAATGAACATTATTATAGTGTTTTGGAAAGCTCTTGAATTAAGCTATAAGAATATGCAATCAAATGTAGGGGGTGTCATTTAAAAAAGTCAATGTGACCTTGACCTGACCTTGACGACGCCATCCAAGGTCAAACTGATAGAATCAGTATATAGATCTTCTTAAACCCTACAACTTTTGTTGGAAACACTTTTCTGTAAAACGTATATTTTCCGAGATATTTAGGGGTTTCCACACTTTTGGTAGACCCTGTATATATCTCTTGTAATTATTCAGTGGCACTTAAATTATATTTTTAACATTTATTATTCTTGTATTTGTTATGTTATCCTTTTGACGATATTAAGTCGGATACTAGTAATTTTGGTTTTAATGATATTATTTAGAGGGAGAGTTCGTTTGATATTTATACGATTTTGTTTTGTATTTCGATTATTAGTATCGCGATATTATTTAGTGCATAGCTATTATTTATTTGGTTTTATGATTTGTAGGTTATACTGGGAGCAGTATATCGACGGTCAATGGAAAATAAAATATTATCGTCGTGAGGGGTTACATCTATATACCCAATATGTTGGAATTATTATTCTAGAGATGTGTACGGGAGCATTTTCACCCAAATTTGGACGTCATTTTTTTGATGAATTAGTCGACTAGTGTGGTGATCTACTTGGTTATGGTATCATGATTATATTATTTTTATAATTCTATTGTAAAAGATCTCGAAGTTACAACACTTTTGTTTGGTAAATTTGATTGTTAGCATCATATTTATACTTCTAGTGAGTAGGGACTGTTATTTTAGAACTATATACGGGAGCATATTAGGACGTGTACTTATTTTGATGAATTAATCGATTAGTGCGTTGATCTACTTGGTAATGGGATCACAATTATGCCCTTAGTATATCTCTATTGTAAAAGATATCGAAGTTACAAACATTTTAAATTTTTGTTCATGGGGTTGCCTTTAAAATTTTACTGCTAGAATAATCACCGGAGAAGTTACTAGAAGGTTATTAAATTTTTATCGTTAACCTTTACTTATTTAATGAATTATTCCAACAAAGTCTACGCTAAGTATTGGCTTTATTTGTATTAATTGTTTTATTTCTTTTACAGGTTACCGAATGGGAGCGTACATATATCTATATACGGGGAAGAAGAGGGTTGATGGATCAACATTTCTACGTCGAAAATTATAGGGGTTATTTCAACGCATAATTTTATATATATATATATATATATATATACATATATATATATATATGTTTTTGGTTAAGACATCGGTGTTGTAAGGATTTTTGATTATATAAGTATTTTTAATGGTACTGTTATAAGACGTACTTATTAATATTATGTTATTATATTTTTAACACGTTTAAAATATTTAATTATTATATTTTTAATTATTTAAAGGCGATTGTGTTGCTTTTGTGATTATATAATTTGCTTTGCCTGTCATGTCCTATGCATATTAATTGTTTAATCAATTTCGTCGAGTAATTTATCAAGTCTGTCGCTAAAATTTAATTATTAAGTTTTATCGTTAATATTTGATTCTTCCAATTATATTTTATTATTGATGTTTCATTAAAATTTTGAGATTCGTTAACTAATTAATTTTCCTCTTTCAGGTGCAGGACTACCGCGGCTTTACTTTTGAATGATATTTGGATTTGTCGATGTCGAGGTGGATGATTATTAAAAATCGCTCACATCGCGGGATTTTATATAGATCTTGATTGTTAGTATTAATTTCTTTTTAGAGGTAGTTAAGGAATACAAGGTTTAAAATTATATTATTAACTAACAAGAATGTGTATACGTATATGTATCAAAATTTTAATATTGGTTTGTATGTCTTAAGATATTAATTTTATAAATGGCATACAATAAGATTTTATAAATGTCGATACTTTTGCTTTATATAAATGAAATATTGTATTATCATTAATCATATAATAATTTTAAATTTTGATTAATGCATTAAGATTTCGATTGTTCATATATCAAAATGATTTTATCTAATTTATTACAATTTGTTTAGGAATACTGTTGCTGAAAATATCTTTTATTAAATTCTCATTGATCAAAGCATTGATTTCTCAAGGGATTATTATTTTGTCTTAGTTTATTCGCGATATCCGTGTAGGACAAAAATCGTCGTGTTTAATATATGTACATGTGTGTGTATTAATTATATTTTTATTATATATTTTTCCTACACGTTATTAGAGAATATATATATATATATTCATTGGGGAAAAGGAAGCTTATAAATCATTTCATATTTATGGTTTGATAATCATAAAGAAATTACATAAGTAAGCGTAAATGTTTCCCTTTGTATTATTATTGTATATATTTATAATGTTAACTTATTATTTCTTTTGTTATTACAAGGGATCCTATATATGTATTATTTAATTTTCTATAACATGGCGATTGACTATTATTGTTAGTAATTTGCCTTACGCGTATTTATTTATAATTAGGTTATGTAATATATGCATGTGTCCGATGTACATATTATTAAAATTTGTATCCTTAGTTATTGGTTGGTCATTTGTCATGAAATAATTTAATATTAATGTGCAGCATTAAATTGAGAATTTTTATATTTTGATTATATTATCTTGGAGGGTCATTATCCTCTTCAATTATTTTATAGGAAATTGTATATAGACCTTTTATTAATACGAATTATTTACGAATTTTTCTTTTTCAGGTTTCTAGTGGTGAGAATCTACAATTAAGAGAGAGTTTACGTGGGAGAGAGAGAGATGTTCAAGCCTATGATTTGTGCTACAAGATTCCAACGATATATATATATAAGCATAGACGTTCTTATTATTATATTTTTATTTATTCTTTTGGTTCAACAAAATGGTTTATAAATCAATTTTATTTCATTGAAAAAAAAACTCTTATTAATTTCTGGTTAGCACATACTATATTTATTTAATAAATTCTGTATGTCATAAAGACTAATTAGGGGACTTTTACTTATCCGACAGACCAAATAGAAACAGATACGGATTTTAATTTTATTTAATTTATTCTCTTGAATTTTAAGTCATTATATTTATAAATTTTGTTGATGATCAGGTACATTTTGTTGTTCCGTTTGGTGTATCTATGTGTATGTCTTGTTTAATAATTAGGTTAGTAGGATCAATATAGCGTTTTTATTTCGATATATGTATATGTATGTTAATAGAATTAATCATGATCAGATATATATATATATGGGTAGCGTATGTATATTTTGAGTAAGGTATAATTTGAGTAGTATTTGAGTCTTATAGTTCTCCTAAATAATAGTGGAGATGTTAGACACAAAATTTCAGATATATATGTATATATAAGAGGCGGTATTTATGCTTGTTTAAAAATGTAATCTTATTTCAACAAATCTGTTGGTTATGGTATTAGAGTTATTATTAGAAGTGTCATGTATAAGAGTTATAATTTTTCTTTTGAACGTATTGTACGTTTATTCTCGGTTATTTGTTCGTAATGTAGAGAGTACGTATTTTTACTGAGTGGCTTTATATGAATATATATATATGTCACTATTGTAAAGACGATTTTATTTAGTTTTCGCGCAGAGTTTATTTTATTAATTATTTGTATTAAGCATTTTTGCTTGTAAATCAAGTCTTTGCGTCTCCTTTTATATGGTTAGGTCCTTAAGGTTATATTGTTAATAATTATTTAAAAGGGCCTTGTGGAGCAATTCCATTAATGCTAATCGTTGAGGGTTTTGATTCTTCCTTATAAGAGTGTTTCTTGTCTCTACTGGAAACTATGAGATTACTAGGTTTGGCTTATATCGATGGGTTTTCCTTTACAGATTCTTAAAATTGGGGATCTATGTACGAGTATGCGCGTATAAGGCGGAAAATATTCTAACTATTTCAAGAGTGTGAATTATATATACTTATCGGAAGGATAATTGATCTTACACTTTACGATACTTTAACTAGAACTTAAATCTATTCTACGTAAGTATATATATTTTTCCTTTTCTTTTCTTTCATATATTGTTTTTTTTTTGTTATTTCATATATTGTTTTTTTTTGTTAACAAAATGAATCGTTATCGAACCTGTTTTATTACGATTAACTATTCAGATAGTGAGAGATATTTGTAAATTTGAAATTCTTTACATTATTATAGCTTATGATTTTCAATTTAGTTAATTAAAGTTTATTCAATAAGTTTTCCAATGATAACGGTTAGGTTCATTTTGTTAGATTTTGTCTATATATATATATATTTTATAAATATATTTGCTATTCCTAGTTTTACGGTTAGTTCCACTAGTATAACGAAATTTTATAGAGAGTAATAACGATATGATAATATTATAACATTCTATTGATATTTCTTTATAATTTTCAGGTATTCTGTAGCGACTTTCAATGAGTGTACTACACATATGCTATCAGTGAGGGACAGATATATTATATAGACGTTATTATATAACAATAGTAGGTAAAGATTATGATATAGATATAGTTTTGGAATTTTAATATGCGATATAGTATAATATAAAGATTTTGAAAATTTTTTTTGCGGGACGTAACAATACTTTGTTCCAAGTACAAAGATTTGACATTCTCGGACTAAGTCCTTTTCGGCTCAAGAATAAATACTCGTGACTGCGGAAGTTATACGTTGAAAGAACTGAGAGTCAAATGCGAAGAGAGTCGCTCTGCATGGGTTTTATAACGGGATTCCTACTTTTTGGGGCAATTGTCCAGATGGGAGCAGGTTCCTTTCCGCAGGGCGGAGTCTCTGATGATTGGTTCCCCTCTTAAATTGGATGCGTGCGCAGCTTTTTCATCGATAGAAGGGTGATGCGTGCGCAATTTTGCGTAGGCGTTTGAACGATGATTGCGTCCCCGTTTTTTGGGTCTTGAGGTGGTGGGGGAAGTAGAGTAGCCAATCAGGAAGTTAGCAAAAATTCTGATGCAACCGGATGCGGTGAGTCATCGATGAGTCACTTTTGGCAACAATTCTTCTGATACTTGATATTTTTCTTGAAGGTTATCAGTGACATTCGATATTTTTCGTATAATTTATGTGACAGGTGTCCTTCGATTACAATAGATTTGCGTCGCCAAATTATCGCATCGGCTTATCTTTAAATTATTATAAATTATTTAACTGATGAGCTCATGGTCGAATCTTTTTATAAACATTATGAAATGCGTATTTATACGCATTATAGTATATGTAACGCTAAATAAAAGTATTATAGTATGTGTACGTATAAAAAATGTTTTACCAACAAGACTTCAAAATTTGTAAGAATAATGGAATTTAACATTTGGATCCCTGTAGATTAGGGAGTCGAAAATATATGGAATTATGTAAAAACATGTGTAAATATTCGGCTGTGGTCCTCAAAATTTGGGTTTAAAGATTTATAATGTATCAGGATAGTATATTCTCATAGGAGGTATACGTCGGTAAGTCGGTAAGTTAGTATGTCGGTAACTTCTGAATTTAAATAAAATTAAAGTATTAGGATAGCATGTATATGAAAGAGGCATGCTCCTAGTGAAAGAATATATATAAATATATATATGTTTGTTGGTTAATATCTTTAAAATTAAAGTTTTAAAATTTTAAAGTATCAGGGTAGCATATTCATAAAGAGGTATGCTCCTGGTAGAACGTCGTAACTGGTAGGTCGGTAAGTCGTTGGGTTGGTAAGTTACCATAAGTCGGTAAGGTAAGGTGTCGGTAACAAAAGTAGGTATGTTAACCATAGGTAGGTAAGGTAGAAAAGTGTCGGTACAAAAAGTCGGTCATAGGTAAGTAAGAAAGTTCTGTTTTATCATCAGTCGTAAGGTAGGAATTTCCTATATTATCATTTATCCTTGGTCGGTAAAGTAGGAATTGACTTTACCATCCCATGTAGAAGGGTTGAAGTCTTGCAGGCTCTTTAAAAGTATAAGAGGTTACTATTCTGTAGGCGCTGCTTATACTGTATTAAAGGTATAAGTTTTTAGGCGTTGTATATACGATAGATCTGTAGGCGCTTTAAGAGTATAAACGGCTGCGGTTTTGCAGGCGCTTAATAGAAGGAAGATCAATAAGGCTATTTAATATGAATTATAATGCTTTTCTAGGCGAAAGAATATTGTATTAAAGCAGTAATTAGAGTGAATTATTTGTATTATAGCGTTTTTGATCCCCTTATAAAGCTGAAAATAATATAAGATTAGTATTAAAGTATTTAATATAGAATTTTACTGTATGTATATGATCAACGTTATATAGGCGCATTGAGAGTAAATAGTGTTGAAGTTTTATAGGCGCGTTTCATCTCTTAAGCCATGCAGGCTTATTGCAATTTATATTTTATGAAAAATAAGGCAAGAAGATCAATGTGCTATTTACTATAGAGTTTTAATATGAATTTAAAGAATCTTTTGCACATGTAATGTGGGTTCATTATATAGAATAATTAAATATAACTGAGTTTCTTTATATAAAGAGTGAATGAAGTATTTTTAGAAATATTCTCTTTGTATGAATAATACAGCATTTTGATCTTCTATAATTTTATATTATTATTCGATTATATAATAGCAAAAAAACTAACTCGAGAGAGTATAAAGTAGTAATGTAATGTGATTATATATTGATTATATATTAAATAAATTTT